>NW_019268547.1:693685-696291 GCF_002738365.1 Cucurbita moschata | reverse complement strand
TATATTTTTTTTTTTTTTTTTTTTTTGTCCACTTTGGGTTGGGTTGAATTTTTGGAAAACTGAAAATTTGGGTTGGTTAGTCGGTTGAGATTTTGAAATTATATGAAAATTATATGAAAATTAAGAATATTTGATACTTGTAAGAAATGATAGTGATGCATTATGACTGTCATTGTTTGATATTTAAATTTTATAATATTTTAGTAATTAATATATAATATAACTTTTTAAAAGTAATTAAAATACAACCGAGTAATTGGGCTCTATCCAATCGATTGAGTTGAGTTGAATTGTGAACTCTATTCAGATTGCTGGGGTCACCCATCTAATTAACTCAAAATTTTGATTTATCCAAAATAATTTTTTCGATCTCATTTAACGGGTGGATATCTCTAGGATGGGCTTAAATGAGCAATTAATCTAGTATATAAAAAGTAGCTAAAATACATAATTCATTTTGTTGTTAAATAAAAATGCTTGGGAACACATATTAATTATAAAAATAAATATATTATATCATGTTGGACTGTGGACCACACTTTTGTTCAGCCTCCCCAGCCTTCTTCCACGTCATATATTTACTTCACACTCAACAATACTCCAATCACCTCACGCCACGTCAAATCCCAACTCTTCACTCTTATTGGTCTGTCCTCTCCTTTCAAACCCTAAAATTCTTGCCGATGAAGGTCTGACCAAACTGCCAATCAGCTGGCGCCACGTTGTACGTGGTGGATGTCCGTCTGTCACTGCCTGTGACTCTAAAAGACAGTGCCTGCCCCACCAACACGGCGTTTGACTGCCAGTTTTGACCCCAGTTCCGGCTCATGCTCATCCACCCGGTTCGCGTGCCCTTCACGCTCACCTTCACGATATCCCCTGCACCCGCGACGTTCGTGATTAAAACCAAGTTGAAGTACCTGAACCCGTGGACCGTGAACCGGATCCCCCCTTGCTTCCGGCATGGCACCCTGCGTAATTTAAAATTTTAATTTTATTTTTGAAATAAATAAATATAATATATATATATATATATAATAGTTGCAAGGGTACCATAAAAATTAGGGTAGCTAAACATGAACCCCGAATAAGCTAACTCGTATCCTACGTACACGACTAACTAAATGGGCTAGGTGGTGCCACGAAATTTGTGCACCTGGGTTTCGAACTCATGTAACTTTTAGTTATTTACTAAAAAATTTACTAACGATTTAGGGTAAATTGTGTATATGCGACCGGAAATAGAGATAATTCACCTATATTTTAAATATAAAAATATATTTTATTTTAAATATAACTAACTTGTAATTTTTGTTTTTAATAGATCTACAAATATTTTTAAAAAATAAAGTAAATTAAATTAAAGAAAGGGGTAAAATGGTAATTTAAAGAAAAAAGAAATAAAAGGCAGAGGAAGAAAGAGGCTGACCGGCGGAAGGCGACGGGGACGATGCCGGCGCGATATTCAGCGATCTTGAGAAACATAGGCATGGCCAAATCGAAATGGGGGCGAGGAGGGTTACACCAGCCGCCATTGTCACTGGGCAGAGCGAAGTTGGGCGGGCAGAAGTTGGTGGCCGTTATGACAATCGACGGGCTACCCGAATGGCACCATCTCGGGTCATTCGCACATTTGATCTCGAAACACGCGCCACAGCTCAGCCCATTGTTGAATAGCGCCGTACTCAGCGCCGCCGTGTTCACCCCGTACCCTTGGCTGTACAAATTCCCATACCCACAAGCCCCACCTGAGTGCACACGTATCCAGATGAGAACCTTTGAATATCTAGATATTTGTCTATAATAAAAAATTTAATATATATAATAAACTATAATTCATGATTAAATATCTTCCCACCCAAAATCAAAACCCAAATCTCAACGCATTTCTTTGTTTGTTTCAATTTTCGAGCCTACCCATTGTGCCCGATGCGTCGGAGCCGCCGTAGAAGGTGGCGTGAGCGGTCTGCCATGGGCCACCGGAGTAGGCGCCGGGAATTCTAGCATCTGCCGTCCACATTGCTGAGATGAGAGACACAAGGCAGAGGAGAACGGCGGGATTAGCCATTTTTTTGGTTCAATCTGGAAGAGGGAATGGGAGGAGTACTTAACGGAGGAGGAGGACGGGGAGGTCTTTTTGTGTGAATTTACAATTACGCCCCTCATTTAATGTCGAATCTTTTGTGTGCCTGTGTGTGAAAACAGTTCTAGAAACTTTTTTTTTTTTTTTTTTTTAAATAACGGTTTTAATGAATATTTTTAAAAAAATTAAGCATATTTTAAAAAAAAAAAATTAAGGAGAAACTTGGACCGTTACAAATGGTGTCAGAGTCAGACATCGGGCGATATGCCAGTAAGAAGATTGAGCCCCAAAAGGGTGGTCACGAGGCGGTGTGCCTATAGGGACGCTGAGCCTCGAAGGGGTGGATTTGGAGGGGATCCCACATTAATTGGAGAAAGGAACAAGTGCAAGCGAGGATGTAAGATCCCACATCGGTTGGGGAGGATAATGAAACACCGTTATAATTGTGAAGATAAACTAAAGAGTACAATATCTGCTAGGGGTGGATTGAGAATATATATATATATATATATATATATTTTTT
>NW_019268547.1:663898-693543 GCF_002738365.1 Cucurbita moschata | reverse complement strand
TTTTTTTTTTTTTTTTTTTTTTTTAATTTATAATTTTTATTTTTAATTTAGCCTTTAATTTTTTTATCCAATAAATATTTTAAATTTAATACAATAGATTCAATCGATATTTGTAGCGATTTAAATCTTTCACGTGAATTACATATATCAACATTAGGGTCGTCACAATAGAATAGATCTAAGAAATTTTCAACATGACAAAATTAGTATTTGACAAATATTTTCGTATGTATAAATATTTATCCTTTAGAGTCGAGTATAAAATTATTACGAGTGTTATTATATTTATGTTAATATTTTAATTTTAGATAAATTTAAAAATACACCAATAATATGTTTTATATATATATATATATATATATATAATCACTTAAATTTTGAAACGAGAGATTCAAATTGGTCGAAAAAATTAAAATATATATATATAATGTGAAAAAAAAAAGTTTAAAATAATATTTGTAAATATGAAATGAAATGGAATCCAGCTATATATGGTCAAGCTTCCACGTTCTCTCTCTTACGTGTCAACGCGCTTTGTCACACAGGGTAACTATTGTTCTTGATCTTTTACCATTTTAACCTTCTTTCTTTTTTTCCCCTTTTTACCTATTTTCATCCATATTTTTTCAAGTACAAATTATTTCACTCAGATTAAAAAATATATTTAGATAATTGGTTTTTTTAATAAAAAGTAAAAAATTCAATTTTAACCATAAAGTTATTGTAGTTTTTCTTTACCTTAGGTCAATTTCTCCTATCTCTAATATAATAAATCATGATTTAACCTATTTAAACGTAGCTCTCGTAATCTAATATTAAATTAAAATGAGATATTAACGATTATGTTAATAAAATCTTTAAACGACTTATTAGATATAGAATTGAGAGTATTGGACTTATTAAATATATATTTAGAAGTTTATGAACGTATTAAATATTTTAAAATATAATATTGATACATATATACATATAAAACTGAAAAAATCAAGTCGGTTCGAGAGCTGATATTTGACCCGACTAACCTAAAAATAATGGTACAATTTAATCCAATTCAAAATTTTTAATTATTACAAAAAAACAGCAAAAGAAATGGACGGCTGGGATGGAAGGGAATTAGGTGGGGAGGATAAGAATGGGGCTCACAAGGAAGGTACACAATAAAAGCTGTGTGCCGTTCCACAGAGGATAAAAACCTGTTACCCTAGCAGACAATGCAGTAGTTGGGGTTGGGGAATAATTAGAATCAGAAAATCAATTATTTATTTTGCCCTTTTTTTTTGGGTAATATACAATAGCATTAATTAGCTGCCCTATTTTTTATTTTTCATGGAAATAATTTATTTATTTATTTATCTTTCTAAAACAAAATTTAAATTAAATATCCTTCCTAATTTAAACTGTTTTTTTTTTTAAATAAAACTTTATAGTAAGTTTATGGCATAAAGTTGATTTATTTTTATAAATTATATGAAATTTTAAAATAATAATTGTAACGAATAATATCCCGAATTTAAAAAAATATTTTATATAAATTAGTTAAGATTTTATTTTCATAAAAACAATTTAAGAAAATAACTTAGGTATATGACTTTTTGTCCCTCGACATACCGCAAAACCATTAGAATAAGAGACTGATTATGTTTGAATGCATTTAATTTAAATTAGCTCTAAAAAATGTAGGTTTAATGGCTTAGGTCCCGAAAGTCTAATAGATATTGAATTTGAAGCGACATTGCAATTACATATCAGACCACATTTTCTTTTGATATTACTCTTCCTCTCGATTTGTTTCATATTAATTCCTAAGGTTTGATTATTAAATAATCATTCCTTTCCTCTTTTAAATTTTGTTTTATGCGTTTCTTTGAAAGCAATATATGGAGAAAATCGTGTCTATCGACACCTCATAGATTATGTACAGACGTTTTAATGTTGGTTTGAAAAGTTCGTGATTATTTTTTAAAAAGTATTTTTATTAATTTATTTTTTTAAAAACAAAATATAAACTAATTTTTATGATAAAATGTAAAAATTATTTAATAAAAACTGTGGCGTCGGGATTTTTGGGGTATGAGCTGGATGTGGGGCCCACAGAAGAAAGCATAATCGTCGGTGGAGAACATTATCTAAACCCGTACTCCGACCGCACGAAATCCGAAACCCTTATCCCTAGGGAGCCCAAGCAAGTGACACGTCACTACACATGCATCTATCTTCATAGACTCGCAGATCCTCGTAGCCGCCACGTGGCAGAAGTCAAAGGCTGTGTTGACATTGGATTCTATGCCCTATTTGGAACACATGCAAACCAAACACCAAGGATTAGAAGACATAGACAAGCACGCACGCTTTGGCTCTTTCCCTTTATGGTGACAAACATTCTCGTTTTTCTCAAACAATTTGCAAAGATTCTATGTGTTTTCATGTTTCTCCCATAATTCCAATCTTCTTTTACATCAAAATATTCTAACTTTTGAGGGAGTATTCGATCACACGTCATGTAATTTGATGTAAGAAGTGAAGTTCGTGATTGGAGTTGTGGGGTGAGCTTCGAAAAATCGATGAGTTAGTACAATTTAAGTCCACTGCTAGCAAATATTGTCTGTTTTGCCCTTTTACGTGTCGTCGTCAGTCTCACGAATTTAAAACGCATCTACTAGGAACAGGTTTTCACATCATAAAAAATGTTTTGTTTCTCTCTCAAACTAATGTGAGATATCATAACTCATCCCTCTTTGGGGCCCAGCGTTGTATTTGACTTTGATATCATTTGTAACAGTCAAACCTCACCGCTAGTAAATATTTTCTATTTTTGCCCTGTTACGTATTGTCGTCAACCTCACAGTTTTTAAAACGTGTCTATTAGGAAGAGGTTTCCATACCTTTATAAGGAATACTACATTCCCCTCTCCAACCAATATAAGATCTCATAATCCCCCTCTTGAGTGCCCAACGTCTTTGTTGACATACTACAATGTCTAGCTCTGATACCATTTGTAACATTAATGTTCACCGCTAGCAAATATTGTCCGTTTTAGCTCGTTAGATGTCACCGTCAACCTAACGGTTTTAAAACTCGTCTACTAGGGAGAGAATTTTCACACCTTTATAAGGAATGTTTCATTCTTCTCTCTCAACCAATATGGAATCTCATAATCAAGTCATTTGAAGGCCTAACGTTCTCGTTGACACATTGCATGGTGTTTGGCTCTTATACAATTTGTATAAGGCAAAGCTCACCGCTACAAACTATTGTCCACTTTGGCCTGTTGCATATGACAATCAGTCTTATAGATTTAAAACATGTCTGTTATAAAGAGGTTTCCACACCCGTATAAGAAATGTTTCGTTGCCTCTCCGATCAATGTAGTTTATTTCGCTAAGTTATGTCCGAGAGACCAGCTAAGAGGTCTTCCCCAATTGGTTCACATGGGTGACCCAAGGAGAAAGATCAACTAGTAACAGTAAAGGAGAGCATAAGCTAACATAAGCTAAGGCGCGTGGTTTACACTGGAGCATAGGGGCGCGTCACATCCACACGTCCAAGCCAATTTCAGCCCCCATGTGCTCGTCTCAGTTTCAGACAGCTAATACATACGAACTAATGAAATACCT
Source organism: Cucurbita moschata (assembly GCF_002738365.1). Taxonomy (NCBI): domain Eukaryota; kingdom Viridiplantae; phylum Streptophyta; class Magnoliopsida; order Cucurbitales; family Cucurbitaceae; genus Cucurbita; species Cucurbita moschata. Next base: position 689,928 of record NW_019268547.1, on the reverse strand, counting down.
CCACGTGGCATACTCGTTGAGAAATAATTACCTGCATGCGGGACCAGCCTGACCTCACGGCCCCTGATCGCCACATGGTTGCACTGTGATTTTGTTTTGGTTTTATTATTATTATTATTATTATTTTTTTTTTGTAAATAAATTAAATTTTTACTATTTTTTAATTATAACTGTGAATCAATCACTTAACACTACAGAGCTACTTCTCTGACTATTCCCACGGACCAACATGAGCTCTTCCAACATGTTTTATCATCGCTCACATGCATCTTAGAACAATTTTCACGAGATTTCCCAACATAAAATTGTTTCAAGCAAAACACGCTTAATTATAACGTTCCTGACATCTGAAAAGAATGTGCATGTTGTTGATATAGATAATGACTTTCATAACCTTGGTCGGTACCAATGATGAAACTTTTGAATAATAATAATAAATTTTGGACATTAATGAATTTATATAATTAGTTTGGTAACAATTATGGACATTAATAACCTTTATGAGTCTTTATTCAAAACTTAGTTGGAGAAAGAAATTAATTTCACTTACCAAAAATCTCCTCCCCTATTTAAGACAATAAATGAATTGAATAAATAAATAATTTTAATTATTGAATTAAAAAAAAATAGAAGTCTTTTAATATTCTTTTATAATTTGAATATTTTTTCCTATAAATGTATGAGATTTGATTGGTTAGTTATTTAAATAAATTATTTGAAATTATAGGTATCAGTCACTTTTTATGATGAGGGTATTATAGACATTTACTAAATCTAAATATATTATTTTTTTAATATTATGTTTTGCCAATTTTATAATATTAATGATCTTTTGCTATTTTTCAAAATGCTTCTTAACCCTATTGAGAATGAAGTTTTGGGCCGACAACTGGGCCGACAACTGGACCGGGCCGATTATGAATCTGAGGCCCGAAACAAGAATGGCCCAGTGCTGTAACGGAGAAGATAATAACGGGGTTATGAAGGAAAATCTTTGTAAAATTCCTATTTTGTCCTTTGTTACAACTATTCAAGTCGAGATGGTTATGAGGTGATAGCAGAAAAATTGATGTATCATGTTGGAGAGGAGAACGAAATATTCTTTATAAGGGGGTGAAATCTATCACTAATAGACGCGTTTTAAAACTGTGAGGCTGACGATAATACGTAACGGGCTAAAACAGATAATATCTACTAGCGGTGGACTTGAATTATTACAAATGGTATCAGGCCCTCAAGGGAGGTGGATTGTGAGATCTATTTCGGAAAAAACTTTAATCATAATGAAATATGAAATGAACGGTTGATCTTAGCCAAAACTAACATGAACAGAGAACGTCAAGCTTGCTTTTGTTGTCTACGACATGGCTTCTCTCTCTCTCGTCGTCGTCTTTGACTTCTCACACTTTCTCTTGTTGTGTATTGACCACGTGAAACATGACGATAGTTGGTTCAATCAGTGGACTGTCCCCGATCCATATATTAACTTTTTTTTAATAGTGTTTATATTAGCTTAAACAAAAAGATTAATTTTTTTTAAAGGCATCCAACAAAAGAAAGCATTTGTCTTTTGGTCCTTTTAAGTAAGGCATATTCCAACAACATTGCATTGGTAGTTGGAATAGGATATACAAAGATGACCCCAACAAACTTACTTTTTCCAAACTAACTTCCTATATTTTTTTAACTTTTTTCAAATTCCACCCTAAACTTTCAATTTTATCAAATTCGACCCAAAATGAAACATCAGTGGTAGAGGGTGGATGGTGAGATTCCACATCGATTGTAGAAGAAAACGAAAGATTCTTTATAAGGGTGTGGAAATCTCTCCTTAGCATACACATTTTAAAGTCGTGAGGTTGACAGGAATATGTAAAAGCGGATAATCTCTACTAGCATTGGGCTTGAGCTGTTACAAATTATATTAGAGCTAGATACCGAGTGGTGTGTCAGTGAGAACAATGAACCTTGAAAAGGGTGGATTGTGAGATCCCATATCGGTTGGAGAGGAAAACGAGCGACAGCGAGGACGTTGGGTCCCGAAGAGTGATGGATTGTGAGATCCCGCATCGGTTGGAGAGAAGAACGAATCATTGTTTGTAAGAGTGTGAAAACCTCTCCCTAACAGAGTGAGGATCAAACTTTAAATAATATAAAGAATATCTTAATTTTTTTTTACTTCGAGTTTAACAACAAGTGAACATGAAAGACTTAGAATCTGAGTATATAGCTTAACTAATTGAGTTATGTCCATGCTCGAAGTCATTAAAAGACGTGCAGAGAAAGCGACAGATGAGATCCACATGAAAGTTTCTTTTTTTTTTTTTTTTTTTTTGAGTGAAAAGTTAAATCTCAATGTTGATTTGGCGTTAATAAGGCCAAAAATGTTCATGAAAAGGGACTGATTTCGACGCTTTCGGCTTCCTATTCCCTCCAAATCGAGCCAATATAAAACTGAAAACCCACCAATCCCCTCAAATTTCTTGTTCTTAATTTCAAATCCCATTGGTTCTATCGATTCTCCAATTTCCCCCAAAATGGGTTTCCTCCATCTCTAGAATTTGATCTTTCTAATCAAACCTTGTAAATGGCGAGGGATAAACCCGCCGCCAACATCGAAATCAAGGTCCATTCGCGTCATGGAGATCCGGCGGTAGAACCTTCTGCGGCGGCCGCCAGATCACGACCGTCGAGGACTCCCTCGACCGGATTCGGCCAGTTCCGGCCGTTTAAGAAGTGGATTCCCTGGCTGGTGCCGGTGTTTGTCGTTGTCAATTCCGTTCTGTTTTCGATTACTATGTACGTTAACGATTGCCCTAAAAACTCTGCCTCTTGCATTGGTACGTTTCTGGGCAGGTTCTCGTTTCAGCCCCTTAAAGAGAATCCCCTTCTTGGCCCTTCTCCTTCAACGTGAGTTTCTATCAATTCCACTGGGTTTTTGTTGGTTTTTCAAATTAATCGACTGTTTCATTAGAAGTTATTGTTATGTTCTGATTATCTGATGATCATTGAAGAACAAGTTCTTGAGATGCTAATTCGTTTGAATGTAAATTTGAGATGATCATAGCTTAATTCAACCTAAGTTCTTGTTTCTTACTTGATTCAATCTCAAAATTTCAGATTAGAAAAGATGGGTGCTCTGGAAGTTGATAAAGTGGTTTATGGGCACCAGCCATGGAGATTGATCTCTTGCTTATGGCTACATGCAGGGGTGTTCCATATACTTGCTAACATGTTGAGTCTTGTTTGCATTGGAATTCGGCTCGAGCAAGAATTCGGTTTCGGTATGCACCCGTCTTTAAAAGCAGAGTGTTCATTGATTAGAGGCCCATTTGGATAGCACGTGTTTGAGCATAGTTCACTGAGTTAGACACGCTTTAGATTCTCAAAGGTCGATGGTTTGATCCTCACCTCGAATTATTGATCGAAACGAACACATTTTTAGAAAGGCTAATGAGATCATATGGAATTTAAAGTTTTGTTTAGCGAACATATTTGAGACGATCATCAATGTGATTATATTGACTGCATTATGTGATGATTTTCTTTTCTGATTCATAGTTCAAATTGGGATGCTGTATGCTGTATATACTTGTCTAACATGCTGAGTCTTGTTTTCATTGGAATTCGGCTCGAGTAAGAGTTCGGTTTCAGTATGCACCCGTCTTTAGAAGTATAGCGTTCATTGATTAGAGGCCCATTTGGATAGCACATGTTTTCATTTTGTCGATCTGAGCATAGTTCACCGGGTTAGATACCCTTTACATTCTCAGAGGTCGATGGTTTGATCCCCGCCCCCAAGTTATTGATCTAAAAGAACACATTTTAGAAAGGCTAATGAGATCATATGGAATTTAAAGTTTTGTTTAGCGAACATATTTGAGATGATCATCAATGTGGACTGCATTAAGTGATGATGTTCTTTTCTGATTCGTAGTTCGAATTGGGATGCTGTATATTGTATCCGGGTTTGGTGGCAGTTTGTTGTCGGCTCTGTTTATTCAGTCGGGTATCTCGGTAGGTGCTTCGGGCGCTCTTTTTGGTCTCCTAGGAGGCATGTTGTCGGAGCTTCTTACGAATTGGACGATATATGAAAATAAGGTAAAGGAAGTTCAAAATAGAAAGTTGACTCGACTTGTTTATGCATTGTCTAGTGACTGACTCAGAATCATTGATGAAGCTTGCAGCCTTGTTGACTCTCGTTTTCATCATCGTGATCAATTTGGCCGTGGGCGTGCTTCCTCATGTCGATAATTTTGCTCATATTGGAGGATTTATCTCAGGTTTTTTTCTGGGGTTCGTGTTTTTGGTTCGTCCTCAGTTTGGATGGGTTAGCCAACAAAATGCACCTCGTCGACATAGCTCAACTTCGAAAGCTAAATATATGCCATATCAGTATGTGCTATGGATTGCATCTCTCTTGTTACTGATTGCTGGGTAAATCCTTATCTTTTAGTTCGTAGTTTTTGAAGTTCCTGTTTGAGCTGATGAATGAGCTTACTTGTTTTCTTCAAGTTCATCCGTATGTTCATATAGAATTTGTTGCCCACCATGGATATTACTGACATCTTGGAGTCGACAGGTTCGCGGTCGGTTTGGTCTTTCTCTTTAGAGGGGAAAATTTGAATGATAGGTGTTCATGGTGCCATTATTTGAGCTGCATTCCGACGTCGAAATGGAGCTGCAACTCGCAGAAATTCTCTTGTGAGGTACTATCTATACTTTTCTTGGCTCAAATCAGTTCAAATCCTAGTATACCACAACCTCTATATCTATTCACGAAATGGTATGTTGCCTAATGTAACAGCCCAAGTCCACCGCTAGTAGTTATTGTCTGTTTTGGCTTGTTACGTATCGTCGTTAGCTTCACGATTTTAAAACGCGTCTATTAAGGAGAGGTTTCCACACCCTTATAGAGGTTTTCACCCTCTTATAAAGAATGTTTTGTTCCCTTTCCAACCAATGTGGGATCTCACAATCCACCCCTCTTGGGGGCTAGTGTCTGGATCTGATACCATTTGTAATAGCCCAAGCCCACTGCTATCAAATATTGTTCGCTTTGGTCCGTTACGTATCATTTTCAGTCTCACGGTTTTAAAACGCATCTATTAGGAAGAGGTTTCCACACCCTTATAGAGGTTTTCACACCCTTATAAAAAATGTTTCGTTCCCTTCCCAACCAATGTGGGATCTCACAATCCACCCATTGTGGGGCCAGCGTCCTTGTTGGCACACTACCCGGTGTCTGAATTTGTAACAGCCCAAGCCCACTGCTATCAAATATTGTTCACTTTGGTCCGTTATGTATAATTTTCAGTCTCACGGTTTTAAAACATGTCTATTAGGGGAGGTTTCCACACCCTTATAGAGGTTTTCGCACCCTTATAAAGAAAGCTTCGTTTCCTTTCCAACCAATGTGGGATCTCACAATTCACCCCTCTTGGGGGCCAGCTTCTTTGCTGGCACACTGCTCAGTGTTTGGCTCTGATACCATTTGTAACAACCCAAGCCCACCGCTAACAGATATTGTCCGCTTTGGCCCGTTACGTATTGCCGTCAGTCTCACGGTTTTAAAACACGTCTACTAAGGAGAGGTTTCCATACCCTTGCGGAGGTTTTCACACCCTTATATCCAATGTTTCGTTCCCTTCTCCAACCAATGTGGGATCTCACACCTAAACTCTCATGTCCAACATTAGTAAACATCAGATCGGGTCGAGTCATTTATAGATTAGATTGAATATCATATCTTTTCTTGAAACTCGTGGGTCGGCCTCTTTGGTCCGTATTGAAAATGTATTACGGATCAAGCCCTCTGAAGCATGGCGTTTCTAAACTTTGTAACATTCGTGCAGACGAGTCAGTTGGGGAATCAGCTGAACATGACGTGCCTAAGCAACGGACGAAGCGGCTCGTATTCGTTAGCCAACAGTAACTCGTCTGAGGCACAACAGATATGTACTCAGCTCTGCAGTTGACTTAGGTAAGATATAAAGCTTTATACAGTGAAAAATGTGTGGAGACTTGATAGAGCTCTTCCTATCATAGTTTTATGACCAAAGTGTATATGACACATTTAATCATGTCTTCATTCAACAACTAGTCTTTTATTGTTTATATTAAGTCGAGTATGAACGTGTTTTTTGCTCCATTTGATAACCATTTGATTTTTCGTTTGATACCGGGATATGAGACTTTGTCAACCTTAGTAAGGAAGCCTACCGAACGAGTAAATAACAAAGCTGTGTCTCAATTGCTTAGTTAGCCCTGCTCCTGCTCACTTAACTATAACGTATAATGCAACTCGATAAGGGTAGTTGTGATGTCCCACATTGGTTGGGGAGGAGAACAAACCACCATTTATAAGGGTGTAGAACCTTCCCCTAGCAGACGCGTTTTAAAACCTTGAGGGGAAGCCCGAAAGGGAAAGCCCAAAAAGGACAATATAAGGGAAAGCCCAAAGAGAGGGGAAACCCGAAAGGGAAAGCCCAAAGAGGACAATATCTGCTAGCGGTGGATCTGGGGCGTTACAGTAGTTGTATAATGGCAACATATGTCTTGGGGTCACCTCGTTTGTCCGTAACTTAACTATTGAAGATTTTGTTGGAGTAAGAACCCTTGAATTTTCAGAGAAATTAACACCTCCTTATGCAATACAAAATTCAGATCAACCCAGCTGAAATTAGATTATACCTCTCAAGGATTATACCTCTACCTTATTCTAAAATGAGTAACTCCTCAATCAAACTTGACTTTCTATACGTCCCTAATAAATTTCTATGCGTGAAAGTCTCAACTTGACTTTCAAAACTCCAAACGGTTCTTCTTCACTTGAGTCAGTTTGTAAAACATGAAATGAAGGTTGAAATGAGTTTTCAATTTTGTGGATAAAAAATGAATGTTTGTTGAATCTTCTTGACTTTATCGTGTAGTAGGTCAAGTTTTTCTTTTATTTTATATCTAAATAGTTGTTACTCTAATACTCTAAATGTCAAAAGTTGAGTGACAGTATCGGGACACTCAGGTCCATCATAGACTTATACATGTCTAATCCAAACATGTTGAGTCCAAGTTAACCTTATATATGGATCATGACGATGATGATTCGTATAATCAATCTCGCGGGCCAGAGATGGATATTGTGAGTGAGGAGTATGAACTAGACCCTTGTCACTTGTCACGCGCCCAATATGAAAATATCCTTAAAACTTTTAAAATTTTCAATAATTCCTAACCTTTATAAAAATAAATAAATAAATAAATAAAATTGAAAGTTTTTTTTTTTATTAATTTAATCTTATTTTTAAGTTAAAGTTTTAAAATGATTGGCGCAATTGTAACGGTTAGCTATTTTATGGAGTGATCTCGGCCGTTTCTTCAAAATTTTTATAAATAAAAAAAAATAAAAAAAGAATAAATATATAAATAATAATAATGATAATAAACCGTCTTTTTCATTCTCCCGCTCGCCAAACCCTCGGCGCCTCGAACCCTCCGTAACTTCCTCTCAAATCCTCTCTGCAACTTCCTCCATCTCAGGTATCTTCTCTCTTCTCCTTAATTTTTTCTTCATCTTTTTCTTCTCACTGTTCCTTCTATATATGCCTCTGTTCTTCTGAGCTCCATTTCTCAGAATCTGCACAATAAACAAAACCCATATCCTCACCTTTTTCGAGATCGGCAAACTTTAATCCTTTCATGTAATGGAGTTCTCTCGGCTTTTAATTTGATTTCAGCCAGCCAGCTTTTGTTAAAAATTTCATTCCAACAGCCAGCTTTTGGGTGTTTTTCTCTGATAACAATATAAAAAGAGATCTCTAGTGGGGCCTTTACAGGAAGAAACGAAGCCTGGTATTAGAGATTCGTGTATTGGCATGGTTTTCTTTTTTATGACTTTAATGATCCTTGCATGAATGTTCTATGTATGCTGTTTTTTTTTTCCTGTCTTTCGTTGGGATTTATTGGAAACCATTTTACTGGAGAGCTTGATCTTATAGAGACTGAATCGACATTTCTTTAGCAATGGCTGTTGAGATTTCTATTTTAATGTCCTGGTTTCTTCTGGGAGTATGGGTTGTTCTCTAACATTGTGAGTGTGATATCGTTTCATTCTCGGTTATTAATGAAACATCTTAAAGGCAGGCGTTGGGAGCTGCAAGGGCTATTTTGGTGCTGATATTTGCGTTAATTGGCATATATTATGCTATACATATAACGGCCCATGCCCTTCTTGCTATTACAATAGAATACAATCAATCTGCTGCACTGATACTTGGGAACCAAGCTGGTTTTGTTTTCATTTTCTTTTTCTTTGGTCACCTAACAGCTATCTAGGGCTGTTTTTGAAATAGTCTAGCATAAGATTGTGGTCCTTTGCTAGCATATGGAATTTTAAAAGATAATTCTAAAGCAGGTTACTAATAGCATTGAAATATCTTTTCGAGTGAATCTCTTGGGTATGATTGAACAATCTCCGGGGACTTTCGGTATCACTTTTGATAGAACTTTCGATATCACTTTCTCTATAATTTTCCGTCTAGGCCTTCACTCTTACTCTGATCTCCCCTACGCCTAGGAGGAATTTCGTGTCGCGGCTGCTCCAATGGCGGATCTCTATCTCTATCTCTCTAGATATCTAAAGATGGAGAGAGATGTGAAGTAATAGTCTTATGTTATGGCTGCTCTCCCGGCTTTTAAGCTACTACTACTGTGATGTGAGTGGTTCAAATTGGTCAAGTTTTGGAATGTTGATAAAAAGTTTCAAATAGGGGGTAATTAGGGTAGGTTTGAGCCCTTGAGATGACTTTTGGAAGGATGAAAGTGATTTACCCCGTTAAATTTTTTTTTTCTTGGATTTAATATCCTACCATTTTAACTAAATATATATAGTAAAGAATTTAGAGAGAATTAGTTCGAACTATGGTGACACCATATCTAGGATTTAATATCCAACCAGTTTAACCAAATGTAGCATGGTCAAATAGTTGTCTTGTGAGATTAGGCAAGGGTGTTCTAGCTCAAATACTCATGGACATAAAAGAAAAAGTGTGGAAAGCGGCCTAAGTAACAGATACACAATGAAGGAAATGGATGGCTTCAGCCGTTTTGAGTTATAGGAATGGCTCTTTGGCCGACTGTTTTTCTTGCTACCTTCTGTAATATTTAGCTTGATAAAAATAAGAGATCAGTAGTGATAGCAGGTGTTTTTCTTGGATACTATATGGGCATTGGACTAGACAGTTTGGCATATACTTAGGAAACTCAAGACACTAACCCACCTCCGACAAGAACATGAAAACACCGGGGTGGGTCCAAATTTTGGTTTACAATTACAAAACTTGTTAAGACTTAAGTGTTAGATCCCACATCGGTTGGAGAGGAGAACAAAACATTCTTTATAAGGGTGTGAAAACCTCCCCCTAGCAGACACGTTTTAAAAACCTTGAGATGAAGTCCGGGACTTGAGATGAAGTCCGGAAGGAAAAACTCAAAGTGGATATCTGCTAGCGGTGAACTCCTAGCCAACTTTGGGCTAGGAGGGCTAGGAGATAGTACCAAATTGTGGGAATGACAATGTCGAAGAATAGACAGATTGCTTGAGGAATGTGTGTTACTGCTAACAAAGTGGCATTGTTGATTTCATTAGCCTATGCAAAGTTTCCTCTTCTCCACTTAAAGTTAACAAAAACAATAGTTGTATTTCAATTATTCTAGATGTATTTGGGACTAAATGCTAACAGCTACATTTATTTTCTTTTGTCGATATCGTTTCTAGGTTCGTCACTCTACTGGACTACGGTTCTATGGGGAAAGGACGTGTTCGTGGCATGAAGTTAGGACCCACCCCCACCATAGTGTTCAAGTCTACACCACGTCAATTTACCGAGATTGAGATTCATAATGAGGCCAACAATATGGAAGATTACGAAAACGTAGATGCTAGACTTTCGATATTAGAGTTGAAAATGGCCAATATGCTCTCGATTTTGGAACAAAATGGTTTCATGCAATCCAATAATCTGACTGCTGCACATACGAATGGTGATTCGCCATACTGTATATACAAGAATCCTGGACGTGTTTGTGGCATGAGATTACAACCTACATCGACTCAAGTGTTCAGATCTATCTCACACCGTAATATTCGTAACGAGGCTCGTATGGATCAAAATGTAGATACTAGACTTTCAATATTAGAGGCTCAAATGACCAAGGTAGTTTCGATTTTACGACGAAATGGTCTGATGCAAGGCAACATATGAAGAGGACCACCACAGAAGTTTCAAGACATCACTAGGTATGACCCACCCTTTTTAAGGTTTATAATGTTTTTATTTTGGAAGTAAATTTAATAATTGTTATTCATTTATGATTATTTGTTATTAGGAACTGGGAGTTAACACACTAATGGTGCATCAAGTTTGTGAAGTCAACTCAAGATGTTTCTTAATGTTTTAACTGAGCCTGTAATGGTAAAACAACTTGATCTCCCAACTCTTAGGCTTAAATATTGTTATATTGGGATGATATGAAGTATGTATTACAGCATTCTTCCATTTTCAACCTCTTTTGTTGAAATTTCTGGAGGTGGTAGTATTAGTGTATTAACATAAAAAAAAGAAAAAAAAACTATATTTGGGCTTTTCCATCATTTTTCCATCTCTGTGAAAATTTAATTTTTATTTATTTTTGTGGGGAGTGGGGTGGAGGTTTCTCATAGAGAATGTGCGGGCATCGGGTTCCTCGTTGGGAATTTGCGAGCATTAGGAGCGAGAAATTTGTTAGGTAGGGAATTTGCAGGTTCCTCGTTGGGGGGCATCAGGTTCCTCGTACTTTCACTCATTGGTTTGCCATATGCTATAAACGGGATTAAACTCAATTTCTCATACTTTCACTCATTGATTCACTCATTGTTAAGATTAGGTTAGGTAGGTATATTTCGATCTCACACTAAGCCAAGAAATTCAAAAACGATAAATTTGGAAATCTGGGGAAGAGAGGGATAGGGATCAACAAGTTATTGAAAATTGTTTTTCTCGCCAAGTCGAATTGCTTTATCAATGATTCGGTGAATGGATCTATATTCAATTCGTGGGTGTACATGTCTCAATCAAATGAATTTCGTTAGGGTGGGGCTCATCAATTTAATTAGGATCGGTCTTATGATGAAACAATTCATTGCATTGATCAAATCCAATATCAGGTTCCCGTTAGACCTATACTCATTAGATAAATCCAATTTTTCGTTCCTGAATGAACGACTATGTGGATAAGATATATTTATGTACATAAATTATTATTTATAATTTATAATAATTATATACACTAGACTCATCGTGGCTAGTGGCTTATTCAGAAATTGAATCAAATAGGCCTTTTTAACTCAGTGGTAGAGTAACGCCATGGTAAGGCGTAAGTCATCGGTTCAAATCCGATAAGGGGCTTTGGCTTTTTTCATAAAACTCCAGCCGTAGTATTCATATTTGATTGAAGGTAGAATAGACGNGCGGGCATCAGGTTCCCCGTACGTAGGGAGTTTGCGGGCATCAGGTTCCCCGTACGTAGGGAGTTTGCGGGCATCAGGTTCCCCGTACGTAGGGAGTTGGGGGGGCATCAGGTTCCCCGTACGTAGGGAGTTGGGCGGGCATCAGGTTCCTCGTACGTAGGGAGTTTGCGGGCATCAGGTTCCCCGTACGTAGGGAGTTTGCGGGCATCAGGTTCCCCGTACGTAGGGAGTTGGGCGGGCATCAGGTTCCCCGTACGTAGGGAGTTTGCGGGCATCAGGTTCCTCGTACGTAGGGAGTTGGGCGGGCATCAGGTTCCCCGTACGTAGGGAGTTTGCGGGCATCAGGTTCCCCGTACGTAGGGAGTTTGCGGGCATCAGGTTCCCCGTACGTAGGGAGTTTGCGGGCATCAGGTTCCCCGTACGTAGGGAGTTTGCGGGCATCAGGTTCCCCGTACGTAGGGAGTTTGCGGGCATCAGGTTCCCCGTACGTAGGGAGTTTGCGGGCATCAGGTTCCCCGTACGTAGGGAGTTTGCGGGCATCAGGTTCCCCGTACGTAGGGAGTTTGCGGGCATCAGGTTCCCCGTACGTAGGGAGTTTGCGGGCATCAGGTTCCCCGTACGTAGGGAGTTTGCGGGCATCAGGTTCCCCGTACGTAGGGAGTTTGGCGGGCATCAGGTTCCCCGTACGTAGGGAGTTTGCGGGCATCAGGTTCCCCGTACGTAGGGAGTTTGCGGGCATCAGGTTCCCCGTACGTAGGGAGTTTGCGGGCATCAGGTTCCCCGTACGTAGGGAGTTTGCGGGCATCAGGTTCCCCGTACGTAGGGAGTTTGCGGGCATCAGGTTCCCCGTACGTAGGGAGTTTGCGGGCATCAGGTTCCCCGTACGTAGGGAGTTTGCGGGCATCAGGTTCCCCGTACGTAGGGAGTTTGCGGGCATCAGGTTCCCCGTACGTAGGGAGTTTGCGGGCATCAGGTTCCCCGTACGTGGGAGTTTGCGGGCAGCAGGTTCCCCGTACGTAGGGAGTTTGCGGGCAGCAGGTTCCCCGTACGTAGGGAGTTTGCGGGCATCAGGTTCCTCGTACGTAAGGAGTTTGCGGGCAGCAGGTTCCTCGTACGTAGGGAGTTTGCGGGCATCAGGTTCCTCGTACGTAGGGAGTTTGCGGGCATCAGGTTCCTCGTACGTAGGGAGTTTGCAGGCATCAGGTTCCTCGTAGGTAGGGAGTTTGCCTAAAACATAATCCACAATAATTTATATATTATAATTAGAATCTCAAAATCAATTACTATTTTTTATATATTTATATTAAATGATTTCCTTTTAACATTAAAAATAAAATCAAGATGTATATCATCGATATACGGAGGAAAGAGCATGGGCTTAGATGAGCCAGGTTGGGGCCATTGGATAACCCAGGCCCAATAGTTTGGAAGCCTGCTAATCCCCAAGAAACGACATGTCGGAACTGGAAAAAGTGAGCACGATGAAGACAGATTGTGGAGTTTGGAGAACCAGAAAGGCGTTGCCACCATAAATTCTCTCAACCTTCAATTATCTCCGCCTCATGTTCCCGACCAGCGTCCATGGCCGGCACATGCACCTCCTTCTCTCGCCATCTCATCCAATCCACCGTCTCCGACCTCGCCAGAACAATTCGCACCGCCGCCCCCTTTCATCTTCCTCGATTCTCCGCCAAGACCGCCCTTTCCTCCTCCAACGACCTCGCTCAAGGCCCCTCTTGCATCTTCGTCGGCCCCATAGACACCGCCAGTCAAGAAACCCTTGAAGCTCTCTATCTTCAGGTTCCGCTTTACTACGCCTTTCAATCTCTCTCTCTAATCTCCCTCTCTCGTCTCCGTCTTTCACCTGTGTTCTTGTCGTGGTGGTTTTTTTAGGCTAGGGATGCATACTATAATGGTCAACCGTTGATCCTTGATGATATGTTCGATCGAGTCGAGGTAAGCGCGCTAAGGGAAAACAAATTCTCCACAGATCTTGGTTGTTTTCTTACTCTTTTCTTGATTGAATCAGTTAAAATTGAGGCGGTATGGTTCCAAATCTGTGGTCAAATATCCTCGTTGTAGTCTTCGACGGCAATCGACGTATGCGGATGCTGAGGTGATTCTCCTTCTCATTTCTTTCTTTCTTCTGCTAGGGCCACTGAAATCTGGTTCTTAGGGTTCATCTGTTTAATTTCGTAAAAAGAACTTAAGGCAGGAATGTAACTTACAATTGCTTAAATTCATATTCAACCCTATAAATGAAGTTATTTATGGTTTTAATTCGATATAAATATGTTTTTGTTTGGGCATGAATGTTATAAATATGTTTTTGTTTGGGCATGAATGTTGGAAGGATTGATTTGTGTGAGATCCCACATCGTTTGGGGAGGATAACGAAACACCTAAAGGTGTGGAAACCTCTTCCTAACAAATGCGTTTTAAAAACTTTGAGGGGAAGTTCGAAAGGGAAAGCCCAAAGAGGACAATATCTGCGGTGGGCTTGAGCTGTTACAAATGATATCTGAGGCAGACACCGGGTGATGTGCCAGCAAAGGGCTGAGCCTCGAAGGGGGGTGGACATGAGGTGATGTGGGCTATGTGCTAGCGAAGAGGCTAAGCCCCAAAAGGGGTGGTGGGCTATGTGCTAGTGAAGAGGCTAAGCCCCAAAGGGGGTGGTGGGCTATGTGCCAACGAAGAGGCTAAGCTCCAAAGGGGGTGGTGGGCTATGTGCCAGCGAAGAGGCTAAGCTCCAAAGGGGGTGGATCTGGTGGAGGTCCCATATCGATTGGAGAAAGGAACAAGTGCTAGCGAGGACATTGGATCCCGAAGGGGGGTGGATTGTGAGATCCCACATCGGTTGGGGAAGAGAACGAAACGCTCTTTAGAAACCTCTCCCTAGTATGAGTTTTAAAAACTTGGAGGGAAAGCCCAAAGAGGACAATATCGGCTAGCAGTTGGCTTGGACCGTTACAATTTGTCTGCCCTATGAAATCCTTTTGCTCTCTTGTCTTCTCTTTTAGCTTGCTTCATTTGAATATTCAATGACATGAATGTAGGGCAGGAGGATCTATCACAGGTTCTTGCATTAGCAGGCATATGGTTGGTGTTCCTCGCACTTGGCTGTTCAGCATGTCTTGTTCCCTTAATCTGCACGGCTGACTTAGTTTTCAAGGATCCACTCAGTTTAGGACTTTCCTATAACACCCAAGGATCTGCATTTGAATTTCTTTCAGCTATAAATGCCATCCTCTTCATTGGATTCGGGTCTCTGATTGGCTACCCAATTGCTTCAGCTTCTGGTATAACTGTTGCTCGTTGATTTGCGATTCGATCGAAACCTTAGTAGAAGTTCAATTTTTCTTTTGGCTATTGCTGCAGTGGGAGTACTTCAGGGCTTATGGAGAAATGATTTGGTGGCACTGAGAGGAGCTTGCCCAAATTGTGGAGAAGAAGTATGTTGTTTTGAATGGCTTGTGAATCATTCCGTTATGTTTTTCTCCCCCCCATTGCCATAATTCATGAACGAATACTAGCTTCGTTGCGAGAACATATTTTTACGTGGTTAAATCATTTTCTCTTTTAGGTGTTTGCATTTGTGAGATCGGATCGTGCGAATGTCTCTCCTCATAGATCAGACTGTCATGTATGCGAATGCTTGTTGGAATTCCGTGTCAAGTTCGAGGTAATTTACTTCGCTTTTGTTTCAAACCACGCTAAAGCTGGAAACGATCATCATGCAATTATCTGTTTATACTTTTTCTGACCATTATCCCTTTCTCCTTAAGAGAGAGTGGAAAAGAGTTTCATACCTGAAATTTCTGGTCTTATACATGATTCGTATGCCCTGTAGATCATGCTCAGTACACATCATATGAAACTATTACCTCCAGGTTTTGGCTTGGCCTGTCTTAAGGTCTATATGAGCTTGAGGTTTCCTTCGTAACTCCCAGAACTTCTTCTTAGTGGCTCCGTTTCATGCTTCATTTCACAGAGAACCTCAAAGTGGCTCTATTTCATTATATTCCATTCATTTAATATCTCTGTGGTGTCATTAAGATAAGAGATGTCGTTTCTAGTCTTTCTGTTTCTGTTTCTATAGATGTGGAAAGTTAAAAAATTATCATATATATTATAATCCCGAAATTTCAATAGGAAAGAAAAGGGAGGTTTGTGATGATTTTAAAATTTTTTTATACTCGGTATCCTTATGCATGAAGATAATCAATAAGTTCATAATGGGATTGTTGGGGGCAAAAAAAAGAAAAATACTATTATGAAGAGACCGATGCTTAATCGGGGGTGGGTATTGTGCAGAAATCGAGTTCGAGACTAGGTCGACGATGGGTTTATGGGCGTATCTACCTTGTAAGAGGTAAAAGCAGGCAACAAAGATTGCTGTAGGAGCAACTTGTCTATATGTAGTGCCATGTCTTAATTTGCTTGCAATGAGGTCTTGTAGTTGTACCATTACAGACATAGCGCCTGCTAGGTGATTACAGTTCAAGTTAGCTGATGCCTGTAGTTTTGATAATCTAGCTAAGTTTATGAAAACCTTATCCCATGATGTCTATGGATCCAACAATTTAGCTAGTTTGAGCATCGACAAGTGACCGTTCTGATGCTGCAATTGAGTATTCACTTTGGTCGATTTCCTGTCCTTCATGCCAACTGATCCGGGATCGAAATTCTGGGGGCAAATTCGAGATACCCAGTGGAGAGTATGCTGAGAAGATGCCAAGGATTTTGAGAATTGTTGGAGTGTAACCATGTCCAAGTCTAAAAGATATGCTCATGAAGGAGGTCGTATGACGTCTTGGGCAAGTACGTGCATATTAGGTGACCGAAGAGACTATGTTAGAAGCCCCCCACGAGATGAACACCAAGCTAGACATGCTCAATCGAGCTTAAATGAAATTTATGCTCAAAGTCAATAGGAATTGTCACTTTTCATTTACTATAAAGTAGTGTTGTAATTTCGATGTGAAATTTCTTTTTTAAGCTTTATGCTTTCTTTGTATTATTGTGTTTACATGGTTTTAGAATTGTCTGGTTTGATCGATTAGATTTCGTAGAGTTTAAAATCTTAAAAAATGGCTCGACCCAAATAACACGAACCACCTAACTCAAATTGGGGATTGGATTGGATTGGGTTGAGCGAAAATTTTAAAAAATAAAAAATTCAGTTTGGTTGGTGGGTTAAAACTGTTAACCTGACTAACTTGAAAATATAGGGTTGTAAAATAGGGTTTACAACCCAATCCTACCTTATTTTAAAATTTGTTATGAATATTAAAAATATTTAGCGTGCGTTGTGACTTATTAATATGACATGTTTTAATTATTAATATGACATGAATCGTGGAGTTGTTTTTATTATTGTTGTATGAGTTCATAAAAGTGATTGTTTTTTTGTCTTTTCAAAAAAGGTAAATGAACCTTGTTTCCTTTAATTTTTTTCACAATCATCTCGGTTCAAATTTGATGATTTTGACACGAATGATTGGTAGTCAACACATGAAAATGATTTCGCTTTCAACGACTTTTTGTTCGTGATTTAGGGTAGTTTTGAAAAACTATTTTGTCTTTCTAATATCAAAAATATATGAGCTTAAACTAGAAAAAAAAAATTGAGTAAGATTTTTCAACATTATTGTGAGAATCTTAAAAAAAAAATTGAATTAAATTAAAAAAATTTAATAAATAAAAAAATACAATATATATTATAAACTTAATATTTAAGTAAATCACATTTTGAATAATATTTTAGATTAGAATCTGCCCTTCAAAATTTGATAAATCATTTAAATGATTATCGAATAATATCTTTTTATGGCATTGGCCCCATGACACCACAGTTGAGGTGGAAAAGGCTGTAATTAAAAAGGTTGTGGTATGAAAGTGGGCATTAGATGCTATGGGATGGAATCCAAATGCCAAGCAATACTCTTCTCAATCATGCACATGTTTGGCTCAAACCATGTTTGGTGCACATGCCCACCCTTCAATATTCTATTCATTCTTTTCAACCCCTCGTTTTTATACTTCTATAATGATCAAAACGAGTAGTTAAAAGACCTCGTTTTTATACTTCTATACTTCTATAGAGCTGTGGAAATTAACGTTGGATGAACGTGTTTAGATATGATGCATTTTCTCTTTTTCTTTGTTTTACTTCAACTCCTATTGTTTGTCACATATGTTGTGAAAACCCACATTGTTTTAAAGCTTAGGCCAAAACAAACAATATTTGCTAGCGGTGGGATTGAGTTGTTACAAATGGTATAAGAGCTAGATGCCGAACAATGTGCCAGTGAGGATGTTGGGCCCTTAAGAGAGGTGGATTGTGAGATCCTGCCTTGGTTGCAGTGGAGAATGAAACATTTCTTATAAAATAAAAGTGTGGAAACCTCTCTCTAGTAGACGCGTTTTAGAACAGTGAGGTTAATGGCAATACGTAATGGGCCAAAGCGGACAATATTTGTTAACGGTGGGCTTGGGCTATTACAGATGGTATTAGAGCCAGATACCAGGCGGTGTGCCAGGGAAAACGCTAGGCCCTAAGGGGAGTGGATTGTGAGATTCCACATTGGTTAGAGAGGGGAACAAATTCTTCCTTATAGTGGCGTGGAAACTACTCCCTAGTAGACGTGTTTTAAAAAGTCGTGAGGCTCAAGACGATACGTAACGGATCAAAGCGAACAATATCTGCGAATGGTGGGCTTGAGCTGTTACAAATGGTATCAAAGCCAAACACCGAATGTTATGCCAGCCCCGATGATGCTGATCCCCAAGGGAGTGGACACATTTTAAAATCACGAGGATGCTAATGACGATACGTAACAAACTAATAAATCACTCTTAGTAGAATGTTGTCTCGATTCATTTATGTATATATCTTGGTATTTTGAGGACGGGGCAAAAGTGTAATAAAATGGACTTTGCTGAAAGCCGCGTGGACGGCATTGGAGGGCCAGCGGAGGCAACCAGTTGAAAGAGAAGACAAAGAGAGCAGCAGTCATCATTTTCTGGTAATTTTCCCTAATATTGACTCCAATTCTACACGCCAATTCGTTTAATTAGCATTCGCAAACGCCATTAAACCGCCAATCCATTTCCAAATTTCCCCCTTTTTCTCAATCGGAGATCTATCTCTTCCGCCCTTCTCCGATCCCAATTTTCCTCTCTAAACCCATTTCTTCTTCCTGATCATTAAACCCTAATTCCCTTTTTTCAATCTCTTCTTCTGGGATTTGATTGTTTTGCAGGCGTTTCTGATTTGCAGAAGAAGTAGTGTGTTTATTCTAAGTGGGAACAACTATGGGTACCCACGAGAAGAACGACAGTAAGGGCGGCTTCTTTGCTGCCATGACTTCTGGAATCTCCAAGCTTAGCAATGCCATGCACCGATCTGTCAATGGGTACTTTGATTTTCGTACTTCTGACATTGGTATCCACTTTTTTGGGGGTTTTTCAAGCTGTTCTTGGTTCTATTGCTGTTTTTGTTTGAATTATTTGCTCTAATGTTTTCTTGTCGGGCTGATTTGTACACAACCTTAGATTTCTACAAAACCTGTTTCATTTTCCTTTTTGTAGAATTGTTTCATCGGCGTTGTTTTGAACTAGTTCTTGCTTATTGAAGTTCTACTTTTGTATGAGCTTGATCTCCTACGGATCCCTAGTTGAGATTTTGAAAGGATCAGTAAAGTTTCTTTTCTGCTGAATATCTGCATACTGTGAGTTTTAGTTTCTTGATAAGAAAATAGGATGTAGATAAGCACGTCACTTCAATTCATGACAGTGTTCTTGAGCTCATAACTAGGAGAAATGTTTTCCAGAGCCATTGAAACCAGATGGCTTGTCTCATTTTCCAATATTATCGTTTCAAGCCTGAATCGTGTCGTGGTTACTGCACTTCTTGTGTTTTGTCTGGTGTCTTAGAATCTCTGGAAGCGTTTTTTGTTGCATAAGATAGCTTCATATATGTGGATTCAAATGCTTAGGGGTTAGAGTTTACATGTGGTGTAAAACGGTTCGTTTGCCTGGAGAATTTTCGTTGGAGTACTCATCAGAGCTTTGTTTTCTCCCGTTTTGTTAGCTGAACTCGAAGTTATGAAACCGTTATAATTAATACAAAGGTTGTATCAATGTTACGAGTTTAACTCGTGATTACCATGCGTCTCTTTGCCCTCAGGTTTCTTGGTTATGAAGGGGTAGAAGTTATAAATCCTGAAGGAGGTAAAGAAGATGCAGAAGAGGAAGCTCACAAAGGAAGATGGAAACAAGAGGTTCTTCTCATTTATGTTCTTACCTCTTATCTTTGCTTGGTTTGTATCTAGTTTTCCCTTTTTCATCTTACAAACTAATTAATTGTGAGATCCCACATCGGTTGGAGAGGGGAACGAAACATTCCTTATAAGGGTGTGAAAGCTTCTTCCTAGTAGACGCGTTTTAAAACCCTTGAGGGGAAGCCCGGAAGGGAAATCCCAAAGAGGACAATATCTGTTAACAGTGGGTTTGTGCCGTTACAAATGGTATCAGAGTCAGTCACTAGACAGTGCGAGACACTAGTCGGAGTAGGGTTAGACCCTCTCCATAGTAGACGCGTCTTAAAACCTTGAGGGGAAGCCCAAAAGGGAAGGGCTAAAGAGGACAATATCTCCTAGTGGTGAACTTGAACTGTTACAAATGGTATTAGAGCCAGACACCGGGTGGTGTGCCAGCGAGGACGTTGACTCCCAAGGGGGGTGGATTGTGAGATCGCACATTGATTGGAGAGGAGAATGAAACATTCCTTATAAAGGTGTGGAAGCCTCTCCCTAGTAGACGCGTTTTAAAAACCTTGAGAGGAAGCCCAGAAAGGAAAGCTCAAAGAGGACAATATTTGCTAGCGATGGGCTTAAGTCATTACATTAGTGCTTAGTGGGGAAGTCAACGATGTAAGACGATTCAGTCAAGAGGAGAAAATAAGGACATAATACGATTTGGTCAAGGGCTGATCTTTCTCTGTGAAGTTAGGCTCGGGTTCCTGCAAACCCAGTACACAAAACAGAAATGTTTCTTATTTACTCTACCGCGAGTGTGGAAGGCTCTTTCTTCACTTTTGGAAGCGAGGAGTTTTGCCTTCTATTCTTCTTCCTCTTGTATGTTTCCATAAAATTATTAAAAAGCTTTTTCGGGTAACAGGATCGTGAAAGTTACTGGAAGATGATGCACAAGTATATTGGTTCGGATGTCACATCAATGGTCACTCTTCCTGTAATCATTTTTGAACCTATGACAATGCTTCAGAAAATGGCCGAGGTTCGTTTCTCTTTTGGTATTATTTTTATTTACTCGTTCGAACTTTTTCCTTTGTATCATGACGCTAATAGTTGAATATTTACTCTACAGTTAATGGAATACTCCCACTTGTTGGATCTGGCGGATGAATGTGAGGATCCTTATATGCGGTTAGTGTATGCGTGTAAGTACGAGAATCTTAGTCTTGCTTAAAGGCCGATTGAGGCGTTTTTTCTTGTTGAAGATGAAGTTGTTTCTTTCACTTGTTACAGCATCATGGGCTATATCAGTGTATTATGCTTTTCAAAGGACTTGGAAGCCTTTTAATCCTATCCTTGGAGAGACTTATGAATTTACTAATCATAATGGGGTCTCATTTCTTTCAGAGCAGGTGAATTTCAAAGATCTTTTTTCTCTTCTTCTTCATGTTCTAATTTGATCCCTTTTTTATGTATAATATTATGCCGAACAATGTTTTCAGGTGAGCCATCATCCCCCAATGAGTGCCGGGCATGCCGAAAACGAGCACTTTATTTATGATGTAACTTCTAAGTTGAAAACTAAGTTTTTAGGGAACTCGTTGGATGTCTATCCCGTGGGAAGGTAAACTTCTACTTTCCACTCTCTTTCTATCCCCTTCAGCTCATTGCTTATCGATCTCGCTCCGAAACGTCAAGGGAGCAAGTTATAACTTATAAACTAACATACCCTTGAGATCATAGGTTCGAACTTTGATTCACTTGCTTCAACTGCATATTGTATTCGTTCTGTGATGCAAATTGTTATAGAATTAAATGGTTTTGCATACAATCTGTTGAGATGCACACACCCGAAAGTTCGATATTAGCCGCTTTCATCGGCAATCACTGTCAAGTCGATATTTACTTGGAAATTTTGACATTTCTTTTCGCTTTGTCCGATTCATAGCTTTTGCAGTCCAATTGCCATCAGTAATAGCTTTGTTTATTTTGTTTGATAATGCTAGATTAAGCGATAATGATGATATCGTTTCGGCCTTTGCAGAACACGGGTGACTTTAAAACGAGATGGTGTGGTATTAGAGTTGGTGCCACCGCTCACTAAAGTTAACAACTTGATATTTGGAAGGACATGGGTTGATTCACCGGGAGAGATGATAATGACCAATTTAACAACGGGTGATAAAGTTGTGCTATATTTTCAACCATGCGGATGGTTTGGGTATGAATCTCTTCATATGAATTCTGTACTAATGGCGATCCTTATAGCTACATAGCGTTATAATTGAAAAAATAGCATTAATTTGTGTTTGATTCTGAGAGATCTGGCTGCTGTTACTGTGTTCTTAGTTTATGGTTTACCTTATCCATTCTTTATCCATTTTTGTAACAGACCGGTCGCTAGCAGATATTGTCCTCTTTGGATTTTTCCTTTCAGGCTTGCCCTCAGGGTTTTTAAAACGCGTCTGCTAGGGAGAGGTTTCCACACCCTTATAAAGAATGTTTCGGTCTCCTCTCTAACTGATGTGAGATCTCACAATCCACTCTCTTGATATTGTCCTCTTTGGGCTTTTGGGCTTCCCCTCAAGGTTTTTAAAACGCGTTTGCTAGAGAAAGGTTTTCACACCCTTCTAAAGAATGTTTCGGTCTCCTCTCTAACAGATGTGGGATCTCACAGTCCACTCCCCTTCGGGGCCAGCGTTCTCGCTGGCACTTGTTCCTCTCTCCAATCGATGTGGGATCCTACTCCACCCCCTATAAAGAATGCTCCCGTCCTCTCTATAACTCTTTATAACTGATATGGGATCTCACACGTCTGCTCTCTTCCTTCAAATTTCCTCTCATATAGATAACTACTAATGTTTTGTTTAAAGTAATTCTAGAATGGTAGACGAGATACATTGTTTACGTTTTTTTGTCCAAATTTATGTACTTTCCATCTTACCGTTAACTGTTATGATTTCATTTAAAATTATTTCAACGGAGTGAGATCTCGATCGTATAGGTAGAAACTAATTGATGTCACTTTCCATCTTACCATTAACCGTTATTTTTTATCACAGTGCTGGTCGTTACGAAGTGGACGGTTATGTTTATAATACGGCGGAGGAACCTAAAATCTTGATGACAGGGAAATGGAATGAATCCATGAGTTACCAACCTTGTGATATGGAAGGGGAGCCTCTTCCGAACACTGAACTGAAAGAGGTAATATTTGTTGTTGAATATAGGAGTGTATTGATCCTTGTGGGTTGTTTCCGTTATCTAAGCGTATCTTTTGTGTCGTACCGTACCGTTTTTGGTCTTCGTTCTGTAGGTTTGGCACGTGGCTAAAACACCCGAAAACGACAAATTTCAGTATACACATTTTGCACATAAGATCAATAGTTTCGATACCGCCCCTAAGAAGTTGTTGGCATCGGACTCCCGGTTGCGCCCTGATAGGTACGCTTTAGAGAAGGGCGATCTAT
This sequence comes from Cucurbita moschata, assembly GCF_002738365.1. Lineage (NCBI taxonomy): Eukaryota > Viridiplantae > Streptophyta > Magnoliopsida > Cucurbitales > Cucurbitaceae > Cucurbita > Cucurbita moschata. The sequence continues at coordinate 666,694 of NW_019268547.1, read as the reverse complement.
CGAAAGCAGGGTCGGAAAAGAGCAGGTTCGTTCCTCAAATCTTTCCAATCCTTTCTTAAAGCTGCAATCAATACAGATTCATATGTTTTTCTTGTATGGTCAGTTTGGAAGAGAGGCAAAGAGCTGAAAAGCGAACTCGAGAGGCAAAAGGACAGAGTTTCGTGCCGAGATGGTTTGATCTAACCGAAGAGGTTACATCAACTCCGTGGGGCGACTTGGAAATTTACCAATACAACGGTTTATACGCCAAACATCGAGCTGACATCGATAGTTCTGGTTCAAGCAGCAACGACGAGGTTGACGTTAAATCGATCGAATTCAACCCGTGGCAATACGGAAACTTGTGAACACAGTAAGGGCTGTCCTCTATGTGTTATTCACTTGGATTCTTCAGTTTAGTTGGTAAGATTTTTCAGGCATTTGATATCATAGTCGTCTGTTGATTGTTTATATACATAGAGCTCTTACATTTTGTAACTTTGTTATCAATCTTTGCAATCCTACAACTTTCTACCAATGTTTTGTTGTTGGTGTTATAACTCATAATTTATGTGCTTTGGCTTTAGAATGATTGATTACAAGTGATACAACTTTGATCCATCAGGATTCTTATTATAACGGCCGAACGATCGAGAGAATTTTTAACCAAGTATAAGTACCTCTTAAGTATTCCCGGAGGAATTACTCTGATAAAGTCATTTTCTGCCCATTATGTATTGTCGTCAGTTTCATGATTTTAAAATGTGTTTATTATAAGGAATGCTTCGTTCTTCTCTCCGACCGATGTGAGATCTCACAGTTCACTCCTTTGACGCTCAGTGTCCTCGTTGGCACACTGGTCGGTATCTAGCTCTAATACTATTTGTAATAGCCCAAGCTCACTGTTAGTAGATATTGTTCACTTTGACTCGTTATACATCGTTGTTAGTATCATGATTTTAAAACGCGTCTACTAAAGAGAGATTTTCACACATTTAACAGGAATGTTCCATTTTTCAATAGATATGGGATCTCATATGGAAGTTTTGTTTTTGAAAAATACTCGTACTTGAGTAGATATGGCATTCATTATCATTTAATTGGTCAATGGTTTGATAGTACTTTTGATCGTGATTGAACTTATAAAAAAAAAAAAAAAAATTATCTCAAACTCGAAATAAGTGATGTCGAGAAAGTGCCTATAACCTCTGATATTTGAATTAGGACATCAAATATTAATATTGTTTTTAACTTGATATAATTGTTTTTCAATTTATTGATGAAAATAAAATTAATATTTTTTATATGCAAAATTAAACCTTATTGTAAAAATTTAATCTAAAATCTTTGTTATTATATTAATTAATTAATATGGTAGATTACATCTATGGAACTAAGATTTAAAATGTTTTATAATCTAAACAAATACACGTTAAATATATTTTTTAATTATAAAAAAAGTTTTCTAAGAATTTAAAATTCAGAATAATATAAATTCATTTTTTTAATAGAATTATGATATAATTTTAAAATTTTAAAATTTTTATATGGCAGTATAATTCACTTTTTTAGAAACCATAGTCTTATTCTTAAAAAAAAATTATAAAATAAATGATTAAACTATTTATTTACAAAATTTTGATAGCCAAATATAGGTGATTGGGTTTAGGTAAGTCGGGCCCGCCCATAGTTTTAAGATGAAGCGGGGCTTACCCGACAAAAAAAATAAGTTATATTTATGATATTGACATATTAATCTTATAAATATCTCGAAAAAATTAACCATATTACATTATTTAATAATTAAATCTCTAATTCATTACTTATTTTATTATTCACATATATATATATATATATATATATATATTCTAGCTAGCGTCAAAGTTACTTCCATTCTATCTCTTATTCAATGGATTGATGGGAATGGAATCTAATATTTATCACTTCCAAAATAAATAAATAAATAAATGAAAACTCAAATATTCCATCTTTACAATTAATTGCTTTCCATATTTGGAATTCAATTCATGTGCATTTTCATTTCATTTGGATGAATTTTACGTTTGAAACAAAATAAATTTAATCGTTCTTTCATTTTTAAATTTTTTTTTTTCTTTTCAATATACTTTTATTTGTTTTATAAAAAATAAAATCAAGAAATAGCTAGTTACCGACCGTGGTGGTAGTAGTGGTCATGGAGGATGGCATCGATGATAATGGACGGTGGTTATATATATACACACGTACATATACATTAAAGTTAAATATATATAATTGAATGGTTATATATATATAAATGTATAAATATTCAAATTTTCAATCTCAAGTTGTCAAATAGATAAATCACGTGACTTTGAGTATACAAATATTAACATTGTGATCTAGACATGTAAACGGGTTGAACGACACTACTTTTTCTTTTAGCTTTGAGTGTTGGGTTCGGTGATCACTAATTTGAAATGATTTAGTTTTTAATATATTTTTTAAAAATAAAAAATAAATATAGATAATATAATAAGTGAGTTTAGGACGGGTGGAAAATATTTTTTATAAGAGTGAAATACAAAATTTTTTAAATATAATATTTGTGTCAAGCACCCCCACCGTCGATTTACGATTTTGGGAGACGATTTTAGGTTTTAACGTAACCCAGTGGTAGGTGACAGGTAAAGCAAAGTCACTGCATTACAGCCACGTGTCGCGACAAACACCTAAATGTGTTGGTTGGTGATTTTATTTTTGTCATTTGTTTTCTCTTCTTTCATGGCCCTGAAACGACACCGAAAATGTTTTTTTTTTTTTTTTTTTTTTTTTTTT
>NW_019268547.1:654052-663302 GCF_002738365.1 Cucurbita moschata | reverse complement strand
TTTTTTTTTTTTTTTTTTTTTTTTTTTTTTGTAATTTAAAGAAAAAAACATTCAACTGTCAAATTCTTTGTGCCCTTATCCGTTAACTGAACGTCACATGACACACGCAGTCATCTCTTAATTGGATTAAATTCTTAATTTACTTTTTTTAATTTCTAATTATAATCTCTCAAATTTTAATTTGTTATGGTAAAAATTTTTAATATTTATACCGTCCTATTTTCCTTATTATAATTTTTATATATTTTTTAAAAATATTTTAATGATACATAATTTAGGGGTAGGCAGAAAAAATCTTTTAGACAAATTGAAGGTTGAGTTTGGTGACCCGAACAACAGAATTCACAGCCCAATCCAAACCCAACTCAACCCTGTAGTGGTTTTATTAACTGGATGGCTTAAAAATGATAAAAGATGATAAATTAATTTTAGGAGCCTATTTAATACTTTTTAATTTAAAAAAATCTACAAATAATGAATAAAAAAATAGGTTGGAAAATTTTTAGAATGGACTAAGTTATTTGGAAGGATAGAAACAATTAAATGGTAGGTGGGGACAATACCATGAAAAATAATTAAAAAATAATAATAATTAATTTAATTCAAGCTATATATTTTAATTTTTAAATTTGAAGATTTTATTTTAAGGAAAAATTCATAAGATAATACCAAACAAAAAGTATCCAATAAGAGATGGGGCTTTTCACACGTAGGATTTAGACCATATCCCACGCGACTTGATGCTGGTGAACCCACGCGCCAACAACAATAAATTACTTCAGAACATGCTTATTGGGATAATTACGATCAGCTAAATTACCAAAATAACCCTACCGAGCCTATCTTACAGCCGTTCGATTTTATGGATCTCGGACAAGCTTCACCCTTGGATCTTAATCTCCTCGCAGAAAACTGTGTTTGTCGTATAGGTATGTTCGCCACGTGCTCCAACTTTTGTCCGTATCTGTTACGTAAAATAGTAATAATAATAATAATAAATAAATAAATAATGATTTATTATTTTATGATCTTTTTTATTTAATCCTTTAGTCCTTACACTTTTATTATTTCGATTTTGGATATGATTCTTTTATTAAATATTAAATTTGGACTATGGTTGACAAAAAAAAAATCTAATTACATTAATACAAATAAATAACATATCTATAAAATAAATAACTGAGATTATATTCCTTTATGTTTATATGTCTGTGCATTTAATACTTGTGTTATAAATTTCTTACGAACAAAAAAATATTTTTAACATCTAAAATGAATTACGAGATAATCGTTGATTTCTTTACTATTTAACTCGACTATTAAATTTAAATACGACTGAAATTAATTTTAAAAAACGAGATAAAATTATAATTTAAGACGTTAATTACGATGATTTGATCATTCTATCTTTGTTGTTGAAGTCTTAGATAAATGACCCGGTTTTCGAGGTGAGTTATTTAATTAATTAGTTTTTGTTATTTGTAATATAAAATAAAATTTAAATTTAAAGAATTTTATAAATTAGAAAGAAAATATTTACATGGACGTCTCCTAAGTTTTATTATTTATTATTTAAATAACAAAAAAAAAAGAAAAAAAAAAGAGAGTTAAAAGAAAAATAATAAAAAAATAAATAATAAGTGATCCTTTTTGTGACTCAACGTTTTTCTCGATCGTGCGGACCGCAGGCAGCCACAAGATTTAACTTAACGCCACGTGTCAAAATCTGAAGGATATTTACATTACATGGTGGGTTCATCTGGTAGACAAGAACCGGTCTTTAGGTGGTTTTAGTCACCGGTAATAGCCGGTAAAGTGAGGGGTACTTACCGATAGGACCGGTGAGGGAGGTCAATGGTATAAGATAGCTGGGGTTTAAGCAGATGTGTTTTGGTGGGTTTCAGAGGGTTTTTGGCGATCGGAATTTTATTCTTTTAGCTTTATTTTTACAGAGAGAATAAAAAATTTTAAATCTTGTTTTGGTTCTGTGTTTGAAATTTTTTTATGGTTTATTATGCGAAAAGGAATGGGATAGAGAATGAGAGAATGTGGTGAATCAAAGCCAATCCTCGTTTCGTTCTTGGATTTCTTGTTCATGTGTAATTTACAGATCTCTTTTTGGCTTGAAAGTGGCGGTGATTTGCCGGAATTTTGTTTTCCGGTGATGAGGATTTGAAATTTGGGAGCCAATCGTTTTTTCCGGTGAGCCATAATTCTCTCTTTCATCGTTTGTAATGGATGGATGGGTTTTTCAGAACAGTGCATTTGGATTTTAGACAAAAACCTTGGGATTTGGGACCGGGATTCGAAGATTTAACCAACAATTTCGCTTCTCAATTGTTGTTTGTTGCCAATTTTCGGTTTCCGCTCGCTCATCTTCTAATATCTGATGATGATCACACTCGACTGGGTTTATGCTTTTGTTCGTCTTATTTGATTGTTCTTGTTTCTTCTTCTCTGTTTTGCTTTAGTTGTTTTGGAGTCCTTAGCGGATTCCTTTTCCTTCTGCGTGTTTCTGGCTATTCAATTTGTTCCTTCAGAGATTCGATCTCAGATTCTGCACCAATTATCTTTTGGATTTTGTCGACGATCAAGAATCTTCCCATTTTTTTCTATTTCGAGTTCTTGAATTTCGATCAAGTTTCAGCTGTTTGCAGATTCCTTCTTATAGACTTGAGGAACCATCTATTTCTCATGGATTTATGTTTCTCTTCATCTTCGATCAACTACTCAAGGGTTTTGTTGTTAATTTATTAATTTTTAGTTTCTTCGGTTAACTCGATATCTACCTTAATTTTTTATCCAAGAATATTTCTGGGTTGAGTTTGGTTTGTAATTTTTTATGCTTCCATGCCACCTTATTTCTGAAGCTCGATTAATATTGTATTGCATGGGGTTTTTCCCTTTCTGGAATTTCTCGCGGTTTGTTTGAATTTGGGTTTTAGTTAGATCATCATCAGCCTCTGTTGAAACTTCCAAGTTCTTGGGCATTGCTCCCTGTATGTGCTAGTGTTTGTGTGCGTGAATGGGTTTGGTTGGTTTGAATAGAACCCTTGGAATTGTGATGTTGAGGCCTGGAAATGCCTCAGTTTTTTGTTTTCATCTGTTGTTGAACGTTGAAACATAATTCCTCTTTTCGATCGGGTATCGGATCGAAAAGATCAATTATATTAGTTTGAGTTTGGATCGGGGTTCTTTCAATGTTACTATATTAGTTTATGTGGTTTGATGTTCTAAATCAATACACTGGATAATATAGTAATCTGAATCATCTCTTTTTCCTTCCCAGGAGTAATCTTTGCTGTGACCTTGTGATCAAATTATTCACAACATAGAAGTGCGTTGAAACGTGCTAGATCTCTTTGTATTGTTCATATTTGTGCTATGACTTCTAAAATATGGTGCTTCAGAAGAGGTTAGATTATGGGTTCCATGGCTACCAAGTGCCAACAATGCCCCGAGCTACCAGATCGGTCAGGGTACAAGTCCTCTATCATTCTTGGCCTTCGTTCCAAATTACTTAGAGATCTGTCTTCTGCTTCATTCGATTATGATGAATTTGAATGATTTTCTAATTATTTCAGAAGAGAAGTTTATGTAGAAAGGGCACTGAAGGTAGTCAAATGCGTGCATTTGATTTGTTGGCCACTGTTGCTGACAAGTTGTTGCATGGGGCAGATGGTCCTACCACGACTACTACTGATACATCAACCGAAAAAGATAGGTATGCAGTTATGAACAAAGAATTGGATGCAAACAGTTTGCTCAAGGTCGAGCCTTCTGATCGAGGCAGTTGCGACCAGGGCTTTGTCTCAGAGCTCGTTTTATCAGGTCACGAAAAAAAATGTGATTTAAATGGTTGTCTTCCACAGCATGATGAAGATTCACCACCACAATTAGTTTCTGTAGTAACAAATTTTGACAAGAGCAAGGAAATGGGAAATTTAGCTAGCGAGGTACATGTAGGCTCCCCCAGAAGCAAGGAGTCTGATAACTTTGAATTGGATGGTAAAAGTAAAGTTATAGTGAAATATGAGTTGCATAAAACTGAAGAGGTGCTTACTGGAACTCAGGATCAATACGACTCGTGCAAGAGAGAGGATCCTGTTATATGGGACCAGAAAGCTCATGTGTTGGGAAATTCGAATGGTTGTGGCAAGATGACTCAGGACAAACAGATCATTCAGAACTCTTCTTTTGCAACTCAGAATAATGTAAAATTAGTTGATAGAGATGACGACGAAAACTCTTCTGGGTGCACTCACCCAGTTTCCTCAATAAAGTCCTTCAGGACAGTACCTAGTAGTAGAGACCGACGAATAAAGAAAGTATCAGCTTCCAAATCTTGGAAAGTAGTTCCAAGATGCAGGGACGAATCACTTTCTAAGACCGGTAAGTAACCTGCTTTATGGCACTATTTGTTGCATTGGGTGTGTTTTTACGCAGGTTCGGTTCATTTTCAAATAGATTGTTTTCTTGGTTCTAGATGGCATTTGGAAGTCTATGTTTCGGAGTAAGAGCTCTCACGACAGTTGCAGACGCCAGAAATCTCAAATGAATATTCCTTTTAAAAAGAGGAAATTCTTTGACTGTAGTAGCTCAGTGTCAAATTCGGACTGTGGAATTAATTCAGAGGGTCTTTCCGATTCAACCGGGAAGGTTTTCAATTCTGATACCTCAGGTATGTTCTTTAAAGCGATGCCTTTATTACTGCTTTTAAAATAGCAAATGATACCTTTTTGTGCTTGAGATTTATTGCTGAATGTTGTCCCTATGCAGGGAGATCATGTTCTGCATCTGGTCATGGCCATCACAAATCTTTCCCATCCAAAGATTCTCATGGTATGAGAACTTCTGATGGATTTACTGCACTGAATTGTCTTGGATTATACATGAAGATTTTTATCTTTTTCTCACAGTGAAAATTAGGATAAAATCTTTTAGGGTGCCAGAGCTCTTTATTGAAATTTCAGAGACTGCAACTGTTGGTTCATTGAAGGTATGAAGACGCTTCGACTTTGCATCTATCAACTGTAAATTGGTTGTAGACACAGTATGATATAGTTTTAATCTACATAGTTATCTTGCAAAGCCTGAAAGGGGAAATGCTACAAAGATTTTGTGTGTCCGTTTTTTCTCATTTTGAAGTTCTCGAGTTAGCAGAGATATCAATACACCTGCGATTTGTGGGAACCATGATTTTTTTTTTATTAGTGTTCTGATCTTGCTTAAACTGTTCTGTAGAGGACTGTAATGGAAGCAGTAACTGCTGTACTTGGCGGTGGAATACGGGTCGGTGTTCTTCTTCAGGGGAAGAAGGTTAGAGATGACAATAAAACTTTATTTCAAACTGGAATTTCTCATGACAACCAGCTTGATTCATTGGGGTTTGCCCTTGAGCCTAATCCTTCACGAACTCCTCTTGCATTGTGTCAAGAAGATTCTCCTTGTATTCTTCCATGTGATGCCCCCGAACCTCTAACTAGGTAAACAGAATATGGCGCCCGATGTTTTTCGATAAATGTGTATTTTAGTAGTTTTCATATTATAAAGCTGATAAACTTGCAAGTTGAAGCTTATCAATTTGATCATTAGGTGTTTGTTTCTGGTTTCCAAGAAAATTTGTGTCTGGATCATTTCTGCTCTGCTGTTATAAGGGCCTATGTAAATAGTAAAAGGCATGAAGGGAACACATTCAAACCATGGTGACTAGTCCTATTTAGGATATAATATCTTTCCAGTTTTCTTGTCGTTCCGCTGTGATGCGTGCAAGTTGAATAGTAGGATCAAACAGTTGTCTCGTGAGAATAGTCGAAGAGGTTAAAAAAGTTGTGGAAAGTTGAATATTTGTGGAAAGTGATTGAATACTGTGATTGGCAGGTATTCACCGGATGCTTCTGCAGATCATCCAGGCAGTAGCAACGTGTTGCCCGAGCCTCATGGAGACTCTTTAGGCCATTTCATCGAGAGTGACCATGATTCGGCGCCCTCTCCTACCAATACCTCAAATCACAAGAGCACAACAGACTCTAAAGCGCTGGTCAATGTGCCAGCAATGACAGTCGAGGCACTTACTATAGTTCCCATGCATCGAAAATCTAAGCGGTCTGAGGTTGCACAGCGGCGAATTCGCAGACCCTTCTCCGTTGCTGAGGTGGAGGCATTGGTTCAAGCTGTTGAGAAACTTGGTACAGGAAGGTATATATTTTGTTACTAGCAAGCAAGGAATGTCTCCAAATATAAAATCTAATAACACAGAAGCAAGGAACAATCGTACCCGAACGTGCACGACTGAAGTATGATCAACATTGAAAACGTTTACATGGCTGATATTTATTTATTATTCTGTAGGTGGCGAGATGTTAAACTCCGCGCGTTTGACAATGCAAAGCATAGAACTTATGTTGATCTGAAGGTATGGAACCTCTCCTTTGTTTCGTTTCGAAAGCCCCATTCGATGAATTAGATATGAAACAAAGCAAAAACTAGAAGGATTTGGCTGTGAATTCAGGACAAATGGAAAACACTGGTGCACACGGCAAGGATATCCCCTCAACAAAGACGGGGGGAGCCCGTGCCACAGGAACTTCTGGACCGAGTCTTGTCTGCGCACGCTTACTGGTCGAAGCAGCAAGCTAAGTACCAGCTGAAGCGGCAGCCAGAGACGACTACTCCGATGAACAAAAAAACCCAGCAAAGTTGGGGGTAATGGGTTGGCTGGTTATTATATATATAACATCCGCATATATATACACACACATATATATATATATATATAGTTTACTCTTTTGAAAGGTGTTTGTGGCTACTGTTTTTTTTTTTTTTTGTTTTCATGTTCTTGGTTGGGTTGGGGTTTAAAAGAGAGATGTGTTGTAAAAATTAATGATAAGAAAAGGGTGATTATGAAGCGATGGAGTAATGTTATATGTGTCCATAGATTGTTCTTTTCCTTCCTGCAGGGAGAGGCTCTTTTGGCAACCTGTATAAATCATTGTTGGAATAAGAGCTTGCTTACGGAATTCTTTTCTTTTCCTTTTTTTTTTTTTTTTTTTCTCCCTATTCATAGCAACACGACAAAATGAATGAAGGTCTTGTGCACATGACATCTTGTTAAAAAAGACCCCCGACTCGAGAACAAAGTAAGGGATTGAACAGCATGAAAGACACTTGATCACGAATTGAGTAACAAGTCACAACAATGTGGTCTGTCTGATTCTTTTTGGATTTTTAAATCTCAAGTCAAGATAAAAATCTCGAGAAGGCTTTTGAAGCATATTTTGCTACATAGGTTAGCCGGTGCTATGTTTGAGGGGCTTAGCATCATGATAAGGGAGTATCATAGTCAAAGGTTCGGCCAAGCCAAAATTTTTTTTTATAAAAAATAACTAAACTTTTGTATTTATGTTTAATAGATTTCTAAACTTTAAAGTTTTTAAATTTTGTATATCACAAAACTTACAAAAATGTTATCTCTAAATTAACTTAAAAAATGTTAAATAAAGTCCTAAATTTTCCATTTTTTTTCTAATAAATTTAACATAGGGACTTGAAAAGAAACATAATTTTATAATTTTATAAGACATATTTAATAATAGAATGAATCTTGCAAATGGGTAAAATAAAATAAAATAGAATATTGTGTTTAAAAGTTCAAATAAATAATAATAATAATAACATAAACAGACAAAATAAGGACACCCAACATAATCATACTCATAATCAAATCTAAATTATGATTACCTAGAAACTGAAAAAAGTATGTTTTATTTTAACAAATTCCGAGATTTTGGTTGTGTTTTATTGTGAGCCATGTGTTTGCATAATGATTAATGGTTAATAATTTGGAGATTGGATCCAAAATCATTCCCTCATTATTCAATTCTATTTTTTTTAATCAAATATACCGCTCTCAACCTCGACTCTTAAGAAAAGGAGAATATGTCATTTACTCCCCTCGAAGCTTGACTTTTAGAGATTCGGAGTCTTAAGAATACGAGCACGGTAAGAGAAATTCGGTTGATAAACAAGGAATATGAGAATCTCGCTTCCACTGAAGCTTTAACAAGCAAAGTTTTGTGGATGATATCTTTATCGAATATACAGTGTTTTCAACATGTTAGTCAACTGTGAAATGAATTGAGCGTTCTCAAAGTTTATATTTCAAAATTAGGGTTCTTTTTTTTCTCGAGATGGCTAGATATATTGACTGTAGCCCACGAAGTTTAGGGTTTAGGGAGATAGGATAGAATAACACGTATCTCGTGGTCTTATTTATGTTATGATATCTAAACGAATTATGACTGCTTTGTTGATATGACCATGTTTACGTCTTGTGAGATATCATGATGTACCACGTGTGATAAATCTTAATGAAATATCGTGATGCATGCACATAATCATAACGGGTATACTTCCTAATACTATTATGTGCACCATCCATACGCTCGTGGATTACTTCTCCAACATGTTATGCACAGACGCATATACTATGATATTATTCACGTTCCTTTATTTTCGTTCGTTTTTAGCCGTTTGAGCCTACACTAGCCCTTAACCAAGCCTATGGTGTACATTAACGAGCCTATCTACTAGAACTACGTGCATGTGCATGAACAATGTGTAGAACAGTATCCATTATTTAACATACCATAGATAACTTACTCTGTAATTCAATTACGTTTTTCATTATTAGGATAACATAATAATATTTTCCGTTTAAACTCTGTTAAATTAATGACGAATTTTAAGATAAAGCAGGATCGACCCGAACACAAGTCATAATTGAGCATCATTACTTTTTATAATTAAAAATGATTAATGTAATAATTAATCATAATAATTGGATTTAATAAATTAAAAAAAAAAATGGAATTTGATTTGATTATGTTCCCTCCACCCACCAAAATTGACTATCAATTGTGTGAGAGTGACAACCAAATAAACCTAAATTTAATATATAAAATTTCTCAATTATGATTGGCTTTTTCAAAATAATAATTAAAACATATAATAAAATTTCACCTTTTAATAAATTTTATTAAAAAAAAATTCAAGAAAAGGTTTTAATTAGTTTATTAAGTTATTATTTTAATTTTCTTAATTAAATATGAGAAATGGATAAATAATTAATTTCACATTTTTTTTCCTATTTTTTAATTTATGAATTACAAATTTTATAACCATTTTAGTTTTTTTTTTTTTTTTTTTTTTTTTTTTTTTTTTTTTTTTTTTTTTTTTTTTTTTTTTTTTT
>NW_019268547.1:646419-653710 GCF_002738365.1 Cucurbita moschata | reverse complement strand
TTTTTTTTTTTTTTTTTTTTTTTTTTTTTTTTTTTTTTTTTTTTTTTACTATTTTTTTTATAACTACCTATACCCAGAATTTAGAATTTAAATTAGACACTTGATGCATCACCTGAGACATGGTCCTGACCAACACGAGTTCTTGTAGCATGTTTTGTCCTCACTCACATGCATTCTAAGAAAATTCCTAAGAAATCACTCAACATACGATTATTCCAGACAAAACACAGTTTGAGCTGCCAGAAATGAATCCCCTTAGATGTGGTCCCTACAGCCCAACACGAGTTCTTGTAACATGTTTTTGTCCTCACTCACATGCATTCTAAGAAAATTCCTAAGAAATCACTCAACATAGGATTATTACAGACAAAACACAATTTGAGCGGCTAGAAATGAATCCCCTTAGATGTGGTCCCTACAGCCCAACACGAGTTCTTGTAACATTTTTGTCCTCACTCACATGCATTCTAAGAAAATTCTTAGGAAATCACTCAACATACCATTGTTCCGGACAAAACACAATTTGAGCCGCCAGAAATGAAGGTGCACGTTGTTGGTATATATAATAACTTTCAATTATTTTAAGCATTTTTTAGCGATTTTATTTTCAAGATCACTTCCATTTACTCGGGTGTCAAAAATTATAAATAAATTATTTTCTTGGATGAAGTTAATTCCAAAAACCAAAAAGAAAAATAGAAAATAAAATAAAAGAATTTAATTCCAATAAAGTGCCACTATTACAATATTCATTATGCTTTTCACTTTCCACATTATTGGTGGATTATTATACTTTTTTAATTTTATTATAAAAAAAAGTTTATTAAAAAAATATGAAAAAATCTACCAAAATCTTAATTTTAGCTTAAAAAATTCCATCTTCAATGATATTTTTTATATATTAATAATTTACCCCAAAAATAATAATATGAAAATTTGAATATCGTTCAGCTAGTTAACATAGCTAGTAGGTCAAAGTTTCAAAATTTTTCACCCGAACGTGTTGGGTTGAATTAAAAAATATTATATTATAAATTTGTTTATATTTGATCTTTTTTTATTATTAATTTAATATTATAGAGTTTAAAATGCATAGTCAAGTATAGTTGTATATTATAATCAAATAATACAATTATACCATTTTAATTTGAAATTATAAAAATGGCTTTGAATCTTATTTTAATTAATATATACGTGTAATTTAAATAATAATTCAATGTTATTATCATCTCACGTCATAAATAAATATTCGAGCCACGTCATAAATAACTATTTAAACTCCTTGATGATATGACAGGTGTGTTCCCATTTTTCGGAGGCTCCTAGATTTTTTTTTTTTTTTTTTTTAATTTATTTTCTTTCCAAGGAGTGTTTATATTTTTTTATCAACAAAACAAAACTATAAATGATTTTTCTAAAACTATTATTTTAATTATTGAGTTATGAAAACAAATATTTTTAATGCACGGTATTTCGTCTATCGTTTGTCTCGTCTTGTAGCAAATGCTGATAAGAGTTTGATATTCTGTATTAAGTGGTCTCCAATGAGCCTACGGATCCAACAACATTCATGGATTTTCCGTCGAGTCACTAACCATGTGAGGAGCTAGTTAGCTGGGTATACAATCTATTCATCTGTGGTAGAAGTATAACTTCTGTGTCTAGATTATTTTTAAAACTTTATAGTTAAGCGTGTTTTTTTGGACTAATTCTATATTAGGTCCAAAGAATTTCCTAGTATGCATGTGACGAATGACAGATATACTGGAATGTCGGTGTGGGAATAGTCTTCACTCTTAAGTAACAAGGAGTAAATATTGTCTGTTTTGGCATGTTACGTATCGCTGTTAGCCTCATGGTTTTAAAACGCATCTACTAGTGAAAAGTTTTCACACTTGTTTCATTCCCCTTTCCAACCGATGTGAGATCTCACAATCCACTCTTTGAGTGCCAACGTCTTCGCTGGCACACCTCCCACAAACTGGCTCTTGACACCATTTGAAATAGTCGAAACCCACCAATAGTAGATATTCTCCACTTTTACTCGTTATGTATCTTTGTCAGCCTCACGATTTTAAAACGCGTCTATTAGGGAGATGTTTCTACCTCCTTATAAGGGGTGCTTCTTTCCCTCTCAAACCGATGTAGAATCTCACAAGGTAACCCGACCAAGTTGTAGGGGAATGTTGAAGCTATCCTGTGTCGAATCTAGATTCCAAATCTTGAACATAGGTCGTTACAGTCAACAAAAAAATTGCTATTATTATTTCTATTCAGTAATTGAATGTTAAAATATTTTTACCACCGTCCATTTTGATTTTAATGGGTCATTTTCATTAACCCTATTATTTAAATATTAATGAGACAACACTAGTAAATAATTGGGCAAATAAATGATGATTATACCATATAATATAATGTGACACATGAAGATAAGTCGGTCGATTAAAATAAGGGCGGTGGGTGAAATACATTTTCAATCAATCGTTTCCCCTACTATTATTTTATATACCTCACATACTTTCTTGTACTACACATTTAAACTATCATATATTAATTTAACTAATGGGTCGCATCAATATTTAAATGAATTTATTATCATATTTTAATTTTTGTTAGTTGAATAAAAAGGGAAGTTAACTAATTTCAAAAAATTATTAGACGATAAATATAAATAATTTAATTTTAATGTGTCAAAACGAGTAAAAGTCAACGAGAATTTATATGTGTTTTAAATTAAAATATTAATATTTTACATTTATTATATTAAAAAAAAGGGTTAAAATTATAATTGTCGGAGAATCTCTAAATCATGATTTAAGAAAAAAAGTGATATTTCCATTACTATAATGAAAATGCTTTCAAAATTTTAAAAAACAATGGTAAAAAAAAAAGTCAAAGTCAAAGAGAGCGTTATTTAATAATTAACATTTTTTTTATTGTCAAATCGAGAAATTAATAAATTAATAAATAATATAATATTTTGGACATGCATCAAACTTCTATTAAAGAAATAATTATGCTATAATAATAATAATAATTTAAAAATATTTTTACCATAATTTAATATATATATATATATATATAGTTTATATTTTAGTTAAAATTATTAATATTTTCTCTTATGAATTTTGCTAAAGTCACCGTGAGCGAGAGCGCGGGTGAGGTCCAGCAGTGATGTTGTTGCTTATCTCATCGTCACGTGTAATTTAATGATTTGTCAGAAAAGTCGTTGTTCCACAGCTTTTATTTAATTAATTAAATATACTCTTATTTTAATTAATTCGTACACATTTTAAAGTTTTAAAAAATTATACTAAACTTTTGAGCATTCGATCCTCACCGTTCAATTTGATTCAAAAAGTTGAAACATTATTTTATAATCATTTCCTCTATATATATATATATATATAATTTAACTATGTATTAATAACAGTGTTCATTTGACTCGATAATTTGACATACTTGAGTTGAGTTAAATATTTTATTTTGGCTTTGAATTGGGTCGTTGAATTGGTTCATAGATTAAAAATTTTAACCCGACCAGCATGAAAATAGAATATTATTTATTTATAAAATTAAAAATTAAAAAAAGAAAAAGAAAAAGATAAAGATGATGGTTGAATTCATTGTTTTGGGACATTTAATTTAGTATGTTGGGACCTATGATGGAGTAGGAATTGAACATCAAAATAAATTTTATTTTATTCAAATTAATTCCAAAGTGTTCATAGCAGCCAACCCCATAAATTTATAATATATTATTTACAAACTAAATTAACAAAATAATATTCTTAAACTATATATATATATATATATATATATATATATATATTCAAAAAATACTTTTAAACGGTTTTAAAAGAAATAAAAAAAATACATTTATCGTCAGTACCATGTTTAAAAAAATACTCATGAACTTTTCAAAGTAACGTTAATATGTTTGTAGATAATCTATGAAGTGTGGATACACAGTTTCGTCCCTATACTCATATTACTCATTTTTTTTAATTTCTTTATACGAAATTAAAGGGTATTAATGTAATTTTTTAAATTTTTTAAAATATTTTTTAATTTTTTTTTTTTAGAGTCAAAGGATATTTACGAGACTTTTAAAGTTGAAAAGTATTTTTAAAATAAACGGTTAAAGATGAGTGGGACATCCGACACATCTATCTATCCGAGTTTTCATTGAGGCACGAACTCTCTTGTGTCCATGCTAAGTTATTTATGGACTCCACACACCGATGAGCGGGGTAAACGTATTGTGTATACGAGGCTCAAGGGAAGTACACAAGAAAGACCTATATGATCCATTGTATGAAGACCCGAAAGACCATCATAGGATTGAAAGTTAGGACCCAAAACGAATAAATTAGGTTTAACTCAAGCAATCACTCGAGCGAAGAAAGGATTTTAATTTGTCGGATTCATAAAAAAGAAAAGGAGCCATCAATTTAATATATAAATTTTAAAGATATTTAGACTCAGGAACGTAAATGTATTAGATATAAATTTATATTTATATTTAATTTTTTAAAAAATTTAATAAATATAAATATGTAAATTCCGAGGGTATTCTTGTAAATCTCAAATCTTAATATTTTGATTTCTTGGGAGACACACTACATGTCGGCAAAAAGTCTGTGCAATAAAAATGAATTATTAAACCAATTTTTAATTAAATAATTTTGAATATTAAACCGACTTGTCGGTATTCTTATCTGATTCTTACCTCAAGAGTGAGATGGACACGTTTTCAAACCAAATTCAAACAAAAAGTAATCTACTTTCTCTCAAAAAGTCAATTTTTTGACTTTTTGACTTCGGTTATATTCACGGGATGGCTTATAGGTGGAGAAGCCTTTTCTGTCCCTCGTTCTTCCTTCCTTACAAGGAGTATGTAAAACATCGTTTCACTCTTAGAAACGAGAAATAAGTAATGTGACCATGTCGTAGGAGAATGTCGGGGCATCAGGTGCTCAATCTGAATTCTGAATCCTAATTCGAATCTTGGACACGGAGCATTATAAATAGTAATACAGTGATACCTCTTCTAGTAAGATGTGGTTCGATGACAAACCAAGATGAAAGCTAGTGGGCATGTAACACCCCAGTAAAGGAGGAGCACATGAATGAACCGAGACCACATCCATTTAAATATAATTTAATCGGTTAATATATATATATATATATATAATTAAATTTTTGACCTTTGTCTTAAATAGCGTTAAAATAATATATTAATGAAACTAATAAATATTAATAATTACGTAAGACAAAATAAAGGTGACATAAAATGATAAGATAAAGAATCAATACAAGGGGAATAAGATTCGGATTACCTTGTTGATCGAATATCTCAAGCCAAGAACACTTTGTTTGAGATTCGAATCACTCCAGAAGCAAGATCGATCATGTCTAGCTTCAATGATTCTTGTTGATCAAATATCTCAAGACAAGAACACTTGTTTGAGATTCGAATCACTCCACAAGCAAGATTGATCATGTCGAGCTTGAATGATTCTACATGCAACCTAAACTACATAGAGTTGCAAAGAAACTTAGCCATTGGCTAAAGAAAAGCACAAATGCTTCTTTTGATATATCTTCTAAGTCTCATTACAAATACAACATAGATGGCTTTATATAGCCTCAAAATGAAACTATTAAAGACATTCCAAAAGTTGTAACATTCACACTTTATGGCCATAATTAGCCATTATGTAAATGTAACCGAAATTAAATAAAAAGTCTTAAAACACAATAACTCTAAATTATAACCCACCCAAAATTTACAACAATAAAACTTTATTCTTCTTCAATGTAGCATGAATTGAAACATCTTTTGATAATTTTGACAACCTTTTCTTCACATCTTCATTGAAGCATATTGTATGATTGATGTCTCTTGGTTCATATCATAAAATAGTAAATTAATACGGACGCAAATGACTTGTTTTCTTGTTTACTGCTTCGTGAGAGGAAAGACTGGGAGCTTCCAAATGAGTTGCAGTCGAACTAGGTGAGAGTTCGTCTCGATCATGGCTAACCAAAGTGAGTGACACTAGAAAAGTCATTCAACCTAGAGCTGTAAAAAAATTTTCGATACTGAATCTTCAAACCCACCAACAAATTCTCGAGAGGGAATAGAGACAATATGCCTTCCTCGCAAATGACCATCCTACCCCTCGAACTTTGACATAACATATCACCTAAAATTTTATCTGAAATTTTTTTCTAGTAGTGCAGCGGTGCATACTATTTGTATTCCGCATGTGACGTGATATTAGTTGATATTATTTGATATTATTATATTATTTTTTTTAATGTTTATTCCATGACTTAGTACGTGATTTTTTAAAATTATTTTTTTGACCATTAAATTAAAAAAAATGTATATATATATATATATATATATATATATTAAACAGGAGGACGTGCAAGCAATAAGATAATAATTGTACAATTTTAGTTGAATCCATGTGCCCATACTCTCTTTCCAATTAACTGTCAAAACAATTTATTTCCTAATTATATCAACATGGAGATCTCTATTTTTAAAATATTTTTATGAACAAATATCAATAAAATATTAATTTTAACATATATTTTTGGAAAGAAATGAAAATGTAATAAATAGAAAAAAATTGAAAATTGAAAATTTTGTTCCGTTGATGAGTTGATTTTTTTTTTTTTGTCTGTTTTTTCAGTTTGGGTTTTTTTGGGATGGGTTGATTTTTTTGTTGGGTCAACTGGACCAGCTCAACTGTTTTTCAATTTATTTGGTTAAATTGTTGAAAACTTAATTTTGGTATAGTTGACTTTTTTTTTATTGAGTCAAACTTGACCAATCCCAAACTGAAAAAAAAATCACGTACTAAGTCATGTTAGTACCAAATGAAAAACTCTCATACTTGAAAATGAATTAATACAGGGAAGGATTCAGATTACCTTGTTGATCGAATAGCTTAAGGCAAGAGTTGTTTGAGATTCGAATCACTCCACATGTAAGATGATTAATCATGTCTAGCATGAATGATTTTGTTGATCAAATATCTCAAGAACACTTATTTAAGATTTGAATCACGTCAAGCTTAAATGATTCTATATGCGACTTAAACTACATAGAATTGCAAAGAAATATCTTTTGATCATTTCAACAACATTTTTTTCACATTCCAATATAATCGATGTTAAAATCAGTTCGAATTCAATATTATTACAAAAATATTGACTTTTCCTCATATATATATATATATATATATATATATATATATATATATATATA
>NW_019268547.1:638492-645556 GCF_002738365.1 Cucurbita moschata | reverse complement strand
ATATATATATATATATATATATATATATATATATATATATATAATTTTCTTTCCTTTCTGAGGTGGTCAAGATAACTTGGGGATCAAGAACCAAATAAATAATATTCTCAATTTTTTTTCTTTTGGTTCTAGATAAAAAAAAAAAAAAAAAAAAAAAATTGAGGCTTCCTGGAACCATCGTCGCCGTCAGAAATGGCTCGACACTTGGCCACTGACTCTTAAATACCCTACAAACTCCCAATCCGTGTTCATATTTCCAATTTTTCACCCATTTCTCTTCAGATTTGCTTCTAATTTTTTCTGGGTCTTTCATTTCTCATCTTAATCTTCTGACCCTTTTAATTTTATGGATAATATCCTCGACGATTTCCCCAATTCCTTCAACAATTTTCACTTCAATCCCCAACTCTCTAATGGGTTTCTCAAAATCAACCGCGAAACCGTCGATCCCCTCCAGATTCCGGCGAAGCCGCAGCAAAATCAGCAGCAAATCAGTAATAATTCATCATCGTCGTCGTCGATGTCGCCGTCGAGCTCCGAGGGAGACTCGCCGGACAGCCAAGACACCTCGAATACGATGCTGAAATACATCACCGAGATGCTGATGGATGAAGGAGAGGATCTTAAAACAAAGCCCTGTATGCTTCTTGATTGCTTGGCTCTTCAAGCTGCTGAGAAGTCTTTTTACGATGTTCTTGGCCAGAAATATCCTCCTTCTCCGACAGGAAATGGCGATTCAGCTCAGGATTTCAGCTCGGGTAACTCCTCTGTTCTTGGATTGTCTGAAAATTGTGTTGTGGGTCATGATTCGTTTGTTGGGATGCAATATATTGGGCATTTTAGGCAAGGAGTTGAGGAAGCTAGTAAGTTTCTTCCTGTTAATGGAACATTTGGGACAATTGATTTGGATAATGATTTGTGTGTGTCTGTTCCTTTTAAGGATGTTGATGTTTCTAGGATTAGTGGGTCGTTGAGAGACAAGAAAAACCGACAGAGGGAGGAGGAGAGTGATGGGGAGCTGAGAAGTAGTAAGCAGTCAGCTACTTTTGCTGATGATAATTCACTGTCTGATTTGTTTGATGAGGTTCTGTTGTGTCGGGGCGAGAGTCGGCAGTCGCCGTGCGGTTCGGATGAATCGTCGGAGACCGAAGTGAATAAGAAGAACTCGAGAGGGCGGAGAAGGAAAGGGAAGAAAACTCGATCTAAGAAGCAAGATAATAGTGTGGGAGTTGTGGATTTGTGGACATTGTTAACACAATGTGCTCAAGCTATTTCGAATTATGATCAAAGAACTGCTAATGAGCTGTTGAATCAGATCAGGCAGCATTCTAGTCCATCTGGGGATGGAAATCAGAGATTAGCTCATTACTTCGCTAACGGTCTCGAGACTCGCCTTGCGGCTGGGACGCCTCTGTATATGCCATTTGCAAGTAATGAAACCTCGGCTGCTGAGATCCTGAAAGCGTTTCAGATGTTCATTAAGGCGTGCCCGTTTCGGCGTATGTCGTATTTCTATGCGAATCGAACGATTATGAAGCTAGCTGAGAAAGAAACAACGCTGCATATCATTGATTTTGGTATTCTGTATGGTCTCCAATGGCCTTGTTTGATTCAGCGGCTCTCTCGTCGACCTGGTGGACCTCCCAAGGTTCGAATCACCGGGATCGAGCTTCCCCAGCCGGGGTTTCGCCCTGCTGAACGGGTTGAGCAGACTGGTCGTCGCCTTGCACATTACTGTAAGAGATTCAATGTGCCATTTGAATACAAGGTCTTGGCTCAGAAATGGGAAACGGTTAAATACGAGGATCTTAATGTCAATCGAGACGAACTGACTATTGTAACTTGTTTGTTCCGACTTAAGAACGTACCCGACGAAACCGTGGTTGCGAACAGTCCACGAGACAGGGTTCTGAAGTTGATAAGGAAAATCAACCCAGATCTGTTCATTCATGAAGTGATGAATGGCTCATTCAACACTCCTTTCTTCAACACAAGGTTTAAGGAGGCATTGTTTCATTACTCGTCGTTGTTCGACATGTACGAAGCGACAATGCCTCGAGATATCCCAGAGAGGCATCTATGTGAGAAGGAAATCCTAGGAAGAGACATCGTGAACGTGATAGCGTGCGAGGGGCTCGAGAGAGTTGAAAGGCCAGAGACATACAAGCAATGGCAAGTAAGGAATACGAGGGCCGGGTTCAAGCAAGTACCATTAGACCAGGATCTGCTGAAGAATGTGGAGAAGATAGTGAACACAGAATACCACCAAGACTTCGTGATCGATCAGGACGGGTCGTGGATGTTGCAAGGGTGGAAGGGTCGGATCATCTATGCGTTATCGTGTTGGGTAGTCGCCTAAGAGGCCAAGCTTTGCAAGATTTTGGATCATTCCTTTTTGAAGTTGTATGCTAGTTATGTATTATTATGTAGCTTGATTATTGTTGGAATTTTGTATATAAATTTGCCTATCCATTTCTCACTCTACATGTCTGCAACGATTACGAAGCATGCCGATTGTTCGAATGTATATCCAACGATTATCCGAGCTACCGGAGATTAATATGGTTTTGTATTGAAGACATCAACAAGCGTATATGGACGACCGTAGTGCGACCGCACGCCTTTTTTTCTTCTTGTTTGGATAACGTCTTTCATCAACTATGCTAGTTTAGGTTATGATAAAAGCAAAAAGAAGTATGATCAACAGGAATCCAAAAGGAAAGATGTGTTCTATTAACCAGCATTCATTGCAGTTGCCAACGGCTTTGCACTATCAAGTATTGTCATCATAGTACGTACAACTTGATATCATAAGTACTAATTAAGCTCTAACTGAAGTCTCAATAGCTACCTTTTCGGAGTACGAAACGTTTTCGAGCTTCTCCATGGTGTCCCAAAGCTCGGGCAATCCTTCCCTGATGTTATGGATGTTCTCGAACGCGTGATCCACCCCGTTTATTTGTTGTGAACTACCAATCTAAATTCATGATAAGGTCAGAATGTTTAACCGTTCAACAAGCTTTGAAGAACAAGAAATGGCGTATTTGCACTTACCAGTACTGTATGAAGGCCCACCGACTTCCCGGCTTGTAGATTACGAACGCTATCGTCGAAGAACAACTGCAGACAAGACAGTAGGAAGAATGTAGTATTGTGAAAAGAAAATAACAGATCAGGCCAACTATTGAACAATCAAGCAATGTTCTTGATGGTAAGGTAGCAAGCTTTGAAAATTGCTCGGCTAGCAGTGCGGTAGCAATGGGCTTGGCCTTTGTAGAGAACTAAACATTAGGGCGTGGAAAACTCTCCCAAGTAGACACGTTTTAAAAACAAGAAAAATCCAAAAAAGAAAACCCATATGCGAGCGGTGGGTCTGGGTCGTTACAATCCCACATCGGTTAGAGAGGAGAATGAAAAATTCGTTAAAAGGGTCAGGGAGCAATGTTTTTGATAAAGGTGTGGCGAAACATTTTTCATAAAGGCAATGGTATAATATTGTCCATTTTGAACCTAAGCTTTTATGGCTTTGATTTGGGCTTCCCCAAAAGCCTCATGCCAATGAAGATATTATTCTTTGATTATAAACCCATGATCCATCCCTAAATTAGCTGATGTGAACCCTTAATCGAGGTTCGACTCCTTTTCTTTTGGAACCCTGATATCATATCAGATGAACCCGACTCTCCAACCCATGTTCGACATTATAAGGGGTGCTTCATTCCCCGATCGTTACACTTTGAGAGAAGAAAAAAGTCAACAAAAAGTGGACTATCTGTAGGTGGGCTTGGGCTTGGGCCGCAACACAAAGTGTTGGAAAAGCTCATTTAAAGTTAATTCTAATCTGTTCTTCACTTACAGTTTTTTGCGGGTTGATATTGGCGATCTCGAAAACTTGCTTATATGCCTCTTCAAATGGTTTGCAGATGATTGGTGTCTTCGGCAGATCAATATCAGAGTTTAGACTGCTCATAAACTGATCTATATCAAAAACTACAGACCCTGCTGCCTCATCAACAACTGTTTCCTTACTAGGATTCAAAGTCTCAAAGCATAAAATCCCTTCAAAGCAGTCCTCTAACCCAAGTCTCTGCAGCGCTCTAGTTGCATGAGCCATATCACCATTGGTGAATAGCTGAGCTCACAAGTGAGACAGAAACCCGAAAAGAAAGCGTAACAATCAAATCACTTGGTGAAACACGAGAAGACATCGAATCATGTAACGAATGTCAATAAAGCTACTTACAAGTTTTCGAATCGGTAAGCTATGAAGAAGGTTCCTTAATACAGGGTCAGGCTTGAGCCTATCATAAGGCAACCTTCCATGAGCAAAACTGCAGAACAGAACACATTATGAATATAACTCAAAATTCTCAAACATACACACTAATGAAGATCAAAAGGTAGATACCTATGGAAATCATCGTAGTCGAAGTCATAACCGATAGCCTGCAATCACGATAAAACGACAATGACACAGAATCAAATCATTATGAAGAAAGATCAAGCAAAAGGCCGTGATGTTTTAACTTACTCTAAGACCAGCCAGTGTTGTCCCATAAATCTTGTACAAGGAAATGCACAATTCAGGCACGTTCTCCTCAATTCCTAACTTTTCAATCATAAATTCTACAAGAAAAAGAAACAAAATTCATCCAATTCCATAAAACAACAAGAAAAATAACCTAAACTCCGTTGTCCCATGCCAATTCACACTGTCCTAAACTCTATCAGCCTCAAATGTTCCTGAATCCAGAGGGGAAAGGAGAAAGGAAATTCAAACCAACCTTGAATGTTCTTGGAGACTTCCTTTGACAAACCAGAATTTAAAGGATAAAGGGTGTCATCTAGATCTGAAAGTAAACACATAATTCTTTGCTATCAAAAACTATTCACTCTTAACTTTGAAATTGAAAAGGAAAACATTAAAAGCCCCAAATGTAATACCAAAGAGAAGACATTCATATTTAGCATCAGAAAACTGCGTGAACTGATCACCATTCTCCATTTCCAGGTACACTTCAACAACCGACAAATCTCAAAATACTTAATCTGCAATCCTCAAAATCACAGATCAAACAGATCTCAAACTTAAGAAAATCCTCAAAAAGAATCACAAACAAATATCATTTCATCAATCAAGCGATTAAGATCCAACCAAGCTCAGACCGATAGGAAATTAAACAAGAAAAATGGTAAAACGAAACAACGAATGAAACAGCCGAGATCCAGCAAAGTATTCAGGAAATGGTGCCAAACAATGAACGAATACAATGAATCCGATACTCACAATAATCAAACTCGATCCGCCTGTGAAGAAATTCGCCTGAATAAGGTAAATCAATTGAAACGCACAAAAGTTATTGGAACTAAAAAGTCTGGAGCGATGCAATCAGATATCGTGGGCTTATAAGGTACAGACACGTTCTCAATTGTGTTCACGCCTTTTGATGAACAGTCGTCGAGGAAGTGAGTGAAATCAAAGCCACATTAATTAACAATACAGTACGACAATTACAACGCTCCGCCGCAATGAATGCAGGGTTGTGCGGTGGTCGGCGCCGCTGCGGGCGGACGCTTTCCTTCGGGAATCAGCAACGTCTATTACAGGCAACAAATTTGAAATTTGGAGTTTGTAAATAAATGGTTTAAATACTATTTGTTTTAATCTATTTTTGGTCACCGTTCAAATTTAATTTCTATTTTTCAATAAATCTAAAATCACTCCCGATCACTAATTTCGGGTTAATTTAGACTTTAAATTGGATGACTAGCTAAAATAAATAATTAATTAATTAAAATTTTGGTTAAATTAATAAAAATATCTCTAAATTTTCAACTCCATTTAAAAAATTTATTTCGAAATATAAGTAATGTTCTTAAATTTTTTTTAAAAAAACCTAGTAAAAGAAAATTCAACCCTTAATCATTAATAATTTATTTAAAGAATATTCTTAATTTTTAAAAAAATGTTTTGTCTTGTATTAAAAAATATCAATAATACCCTTAATTTTTTTTTCTTTTTAAAAAAAGTTTTAAAATATTTTTAAACGGTAAAAATTAAAGTTGAACTATTTTTTAATGAAAATGATTAATATTTTGTTTAAAAAATACCGTTAAAAAATACATCCTTAAACTTTAAAAATAAAATATTTTGTCTAAAAAATATTTTTGAAAATTAATTTAGAATAATGAAAGGTAAAAAATATTTTAATGAAATTTTAAAAAAGTTTAAGAGTATTTTAAAATCAAAATAATAAAGTTTTCCTCAAAATTATATATTTTTTTAAATTAAAAAATATTATCCAAACTTTTAATTTTTTTTATATATATTATTGAAAGTTTAGGATTTTCTTTATTAATTTAACCTAAAAATTTGTCTCTCAATTTTTTAACTCAACAACAATTATATTTTTAAAATATAAATAATTTTTTAACTGAATCATAGATTTTCCATTAATTTTTTATAATTCAATAATCTATCCCAACGAGATTTAATATTAAAATTTGACTTTTTAATCGACCGTATTAATTGAAGTAATTAATTCATTTAAGCGTTACAAAAAAGTTACTTCATTTTCATTCTAATGAACTAACAATAAAAAAGGAAAGAAATAGATAATATTTTAAATGAAACATACACGTTTAAACGTTGCTGTTACTATAAAGAATCAATAGAGTTAATTCTGCATTAAGCGTTTATGATATGTGTACATTAGCGACCTTAGATTAAGTAGAAAATTTAGGGTCGTTAAAAAAATGAGTATCAAATGGGTTCAGCTGAGCTAAGCCAAACCGAGGTTGAAAACTTGGAAACCATACGCCTTTACTGAAAAGAAGACAGTGATATATTGGTGGTCGAGGTTGCTCGCGTTGAAGCCTTCAGAAGAGTACCGAAAGGAGAGAGAAACCGAGAAGTATGAACACAAGAAACTACTAAGAAAATTCAAAAAGACAAAAGCCTCCTTTTGGTTGAAAAAGGAGAGCTTGAAATTTTGGAATGGAAAAGGGAAAAAGGGCAAACTAATAATTGACCATCAAACCATAAAAAAAAAAAAAAAAAAAAA
>NW_019268547.1:618806-637666 GCF_002738365.1 Cucurbita moschata | reverse complement strand
GACCATCAAACCAAAAAAAAAAAAAAAAAAAAGACCAATTCGTTTCCAACAAAAACATGTGACTTATGATTCTAGGTTATTAAAACAACAGACATGTCGATATTTAGCCATGTGTCCCGAACATCGTCTAATAATTATTATCAGGTTTAAGTTTCATTTGGGTCCCAAGCTTTCAAATTGGTTCTATTCCGAGTTTCCATTCTATTTTGATCATTGTACTTTTAAACTTTAACGACTCAAGCTCACTGCTCGTAGATATTGTTTGCTTTGACTATGACATATCGTCATCAGCCTCACGGTTAGAGATTTTCACACAATTTTTAGAAATGTTTCGTTCCAATCTCCAACCGATGTGAGATCTAACACTTTTAATAGTCTATTTTAGTACGAGGAAATTCAAAATACCCGATGATTCGAAAAACTCAGATCAATCCAATACAAATCGCTGGGTTATGAACTTATTTAGTTGAGTTCAAATAAATGAAAATTTTATGGAACGGAGTTGTTCATGGATTTCTCTAAAAATCAGATTGAGTTGAATCAAATTAATCTGAGTATATAGTTAATTTTAAAAATACTTAAAAATTCTCCGATCAAACTAGAATAAATTTAAAAATTCAACGACTACAATAATATAATTTAAAAGTTTATTGAGAATTGTTCGTACCACAACTATGGTTATTACAACTACCACTAATGCGACATTTATGTTTGTTTGGCGCTTTTGTTTTGACTTTTAACGTTATACTAAAATTCATTATAGTTCTTAAAGTGCATTTAACGAAAATCATACATATGACAATATCATTAATATTACATAAATGTAAGTATGAACAAAAAAAATTTATTTTATAATCAAAATTATTATGCGAAATTTGTAATCAATAGCTAAAATATTTGTCATATTTACATATTATACGACTGGAGGTGTAAGATCCCACATTGGTTGGAGAGAAAACGAACCATTTTTTATAATGTTGTGAAAATCTCTTCCTAATAGTCATGTTTTAAAATTGTGAGGCTAACGGCGATACGTAACGGACTAAAATGGACAATATCAGATTGTTACAAATGGTATCAGAGCAGGACACCGGCCAGAAATTATTAAAGTTCAAACGTAAAAATATAAAATTTTATAAAAAATAAAACTATTTTTTTTTCTCAATTATTTAAATAAAACATTTTTTTTATTTAGAATAACAAAGGGGAGAAACGCGTTTATTTATAAGAAGAAAAAGTTAAAGAAATTACACTTAGTTCTAGAATATGAAAATTAAGGAAGTAACATCCAATAACATTCTGCCACGTCATGTAATTTCAATAATTGTACCAGCCCTCTATTATTTTAATTAATATGACTAGGCCTTCCTTTAAATCTCATTAATTTATTATTTTTCACATACCCAATTAAAATTATTTTATTTCATTAATATTATATAAATATATAAAATTATCAATAAGAGACGTCACTGCATGCCTGACATGTCTGATCAACTCTACGTAAACAGAATCATAGAGAACGTGTTGTTCAAATATCAAACAATTTCATCCAATCTAGTCTATAGGCGTTCCAATCGTAAGTTTACTTACTGCATCAGTTTAATCTGTGAGGTTGATCATCTCTAAGTTCAGTCTCAACATGATGCATTTACTTCTGCAGCATCTCGTGCAATTAAAATATGGCTCGAAATAGTCGTTGAAATAGAAGAAATAAAAAAATTTATTATATATTTTTCGAAAAAAAACAAAAGTCCCATATAATGACAAGTGTAAGAAGGATATTCTTTTAACAAAATAATTATATATTTTAACTACTAAACTTGAACACTTGGATCAAATCTTTTTGTCTTGAAGGATGTTTGTCTATTGTAAGTTAGGTTTTGGGTATTAAAAAAATCCCATATTTCACTTTCATGATAAAGATAATATAATGTGATCTTTCCTATGATATAATATTTTGTATTTATTGATTGACGGTGAAAGGGCATCCAAGGCCTTAAAATGTTCGTATTTCGGTCTCTAATCTCGTATGACTTGAAAATCGTTTTTATATAATGTAACGTTTCATACCCAGAAGTTAGAATCTGAATTCGGTGCCTGAAGATCCCGAGAATTACCTATTTATCTTGAAATGCTTCTAGGATTGAAGACTATCTCCACAAACTAACACGAGTTTTTTTTAGCATATTTTGTCCTTTCTAGGGATAACTAACATAAAATTGCTTCAAGCTAAGCATATTGAGGGTGGTACCTTGTTTTTCGGTGGCACAATCATAGAAACTCGAAAATTAAGTGTGCTTGGTTTAAAGCAACCTCTGATGAACTTTTTCTAAAAAAACATATGATTGAGGGACAAAACAAGCTAAAAGAATCCATGATTATGTTGCTCGGGATGTAAATGAATACTGGGACCATTAGGTACTGAATCAAGATTTCAAATTTCGACCTGAATTATGGGTATAGAGCGTTCAAGTGGGATTAGAGCGTGTAACAGCCCAAACCACTATTAGTGGATATTGTCCTTTTTAGACCTCCCCTTACAATCTACCCCTTTTAGGACCCAGGTTCCTCGTTGGGATCTCCTGTGGCGATGCTTTTTCAAAAACTATTTTAAAAGTTTAGAGACCGAATAAATGAAAAAGACGGTGACTTTGATTTGCTGAGTCAAAAAGAAAGATGGTGATGTTTATTAGGCTATATACAATCAAAGGGTGGGTGGGAATTGGGCCCCATTTTCTAGAATTTGTATCATTCTAAGCAATGGAATTGTCTTCCAATGACTTTTCCTCTCAATTTCTGCTACCAAATTCCCCTATTTATACTCGCCCATTTCCTCTCTTCCTTCATTCATCTATCCATTTTGCACCCATTTTTGGTGGTTTCCAACCCTTTTTAATCCCATTTTTGGTCCCTTTCTCTCTTTCTTTGGTGGTTTTGGACCCTTTTTAAGGCTCAAAATGGAATGTAAAAACCAGCAATCTCGTCAATCTCGACCCCAAAAATATGAGTGTCTTCTTTTTGGTAAGCCCCGTAGCTTCAAAAACCCTATTATTACGACACTAAAAGCTTAGATTTCAGCTTAAACATGTTTATGTTCTTCTAATTTGGCAGATGTTGACGATACCCTTTACCCTCTTACTTCTGGTTTGTCAAAACAATGCACCAAAAACATTGAAGGTACGTATTATCAATCTCTCCCGTTAAATAAAATACACCATAGAGCCTCCCTTGAGACCTATGGAGCCCTCGAACAGCCTCCCCTCAATCAAGACTCAACTCCTTCTCTAGAGCTCTTGAACAAAGTACATCATTTGTTCAACATTTGAGGATCAAGCATAAGCTCTCGTGACTTTGCCTTTGGTTTCCCCAAAAGGGCTCATACCAATGAAGATGTATTCCTTACTTATAAACCCATTAGCCGACGTGGGACTCCCTTCCAACAATCCTCAACCTTCTCATGTTGTTCGTTGTTTTTGACAGAGTACATGGTTCAGCAGCTTGGGATAGAGAAAGATGGAGTTGCTGAGATGAACCAGTTTCTGTACAGGAATTATGGGACATCCATGGCTGGCCTTAAGGTGCAATCTTTGAACGAATTTATGCATATTTACACAAACCCAGTTGATATTTGTTTCAAAGTTTCAAACTTTTTGTGTTGTTTTTTAGGCTATTGGCTATGAGTTTGACAATGATCATTATCACAGGTACTCATATCCTCTTTTTGTCTCTCTTTTTCTTATCCTTTTGGATCAAACTGTTATTGAATCTTTGATTCTTCTTTGCAGCTTTGTTCATGGAAGATTACCATATCATAACCTCAAGCGCGATCCTGTTCTGAGATCTCTCTTGCTTAGTTTGCCGATTCGCAAAGTCGTAAGAACTTTCCTTCCGAGTCGATCGAATTTCAAATTTATATATACGCAGCGAGCAAGTTTAACATGTTATTAGGCTTTTTGGGAAAACCCGAAGCATAACCATGAGAGTTTATGCTTAAAGTGAGGGTCGTGATTTCTAACATGGTATCAGAGTCATGCCCTTAATTTATCCATGTCAATAGAATCCTTAAATGTCGAACAAAGAAGTTGTGAGGCTCGAAGGTGTAGTCAAAAGTGACTCATGTATCGAACAAAGGGTGTACTTTGTTTGAGACTCTAGAGAAGGAATTGAGCCTTGATTAAGGGGAGGCTATTCGAGGGCTACATAGACCTCACGGGAGGCTCTATGGTGTACTTTGTTCGAGGAGAGGATTGTTGGTGAGGAAGTCCCACGTTGGTTAATTTAGGGAATGATCATGGGGAAGCCCAAAACAAACTCACGAGAGTTTATGCTTAAAGTGGACAATATCATACTATCATGGAGATCCGTGATTCCTAACAAGTTGTTTTGGCTATGAAACAGATCTTCTCGAACGCGGACGATGTTCATGTTGCTAAAGTTCTAAATAGGCTTGGGTTGGAGGGTTGTTTTGATAGGGTCATATGCTTTGAGACTCTCAACTCCTCAGATGATGGCTCTGAATCCGATTCGAAAAGCTCGACCGGGGACGTCGACGTCGACAATGACACTCCTCCGCCGCTCCCCGCCACACCGATTCTCTGCAAACCATCCCCAAATGCATTTGAATCTGCACTCAAGATAGCCAACATTGACCCCAAAAGAACAGTAAGAAACTTCCCTTTCACCCCATTTTCTGAATGTAAAACCAGAGATTTAAATGATGGGTTTTGCAGCTCTTCTTTGATGATAGCATCCGCAACATAAAGACAGGGAAATCCATTGGCCTCCACACAGTGCTGGTGAGTTCGTACTCATTTTCTCGAGCAGAATCATGGAAAGTGAGAAAATTGGAGAATTTTCTCGGAATCCAAACAGAAATTTAAGAATCAAAGAAATGGGTTTTGCAGGTTGGATCATCAAACAGAGGAAATGGAGTGGATTATGCACTTGAAAGCATTCATAATATAAGAGAAGCATTGCCAGAGCTGTGGGAAGTGGATGAGAAGATGAAGAACAGAAGGCTTTCTGGAAAGATTGCTTTGGAGACATCAATTGTAATGGCTTAATTGCTAACTTAATATGTGTTTTATTACCCTAATTATCAACTTTGGATCTTATATTCATCCATTTCTAATAAACGATCCATACCCAGTATTTGAAATCTATATTCGACACTTGATGACTTCGACATTCTCTTGCCTTCTCTGTGAAACGATCATGTTACTTGCTCCTCGTTTCTAAGAGTGAAGACTATTCTCACTCACATGCATCCTAGAAAAATTATCAGAAGGCTGCTCGACATACAATTGCTCCTAGCAAAACACGCTTAGTTATGAAGTATCTTGTAACGATTCAGATCCACCGCTAGCAGATATTGTCCTCTTTGAGCTCTCCCTTTTGGGCTTCCCCCAAGACTTTTAAAGAGGTTTCCACACCCTTATAAATGGTGGTTTGTTCTCCTTCTCAACCAATGTGGGACATCACAATCCACCCTCCTTCAAGGCCCGTCCTCGCTAGCACTCTTTCCTTCCTCCAATCGATGTGGGACCGCCCCCATATACATCACAATCCACCCTCCTTCAGGGCCCAGCGTCCTCGCTAGCACTCTTTCCTTCCTCCAATCAATGTGGGACCGTCCCCATATCCCAGTGTCTTTACTGGCACACCGCCTCGTATCTACCCCCTTCGAGAAACAGTGAGAAGGTTGACACATCGTCTGGTGTCTGGCTCTGATACCATTTGTAACGACCCAGATCCACCGTTAGTAGATATTGTCCTCTTTGGGCTTGGGACCGCCCCCATATCCCAGTGTCCTTACTGGCACACCGCCTCGTATCTACCCCATTCGAGAAATAGCGAGAAGGTTGGCACATCATCCGGTGTCTGGCTCTGATACCATTTGTAACGACCCAGATCCACCGCTAGCAGATATTGTCTTCTTTGGGCTCTCCCTTTCGGGCTTCCCCTCAAAGCTTTAAAACGCGTCTGCTAGGGGAAGGTTTCCACACCCTTATAAACGGTGGTTTGTTCTCTTCCCCAACTAACGTGGGACATCACGTACCTATTATGAGCCACTAAGAAAGAAGTGCACCTTGTTTGTATAGATAGTAACTTTCATTTACTTTTTAAGCCTTTCTTAGTCATTCTATACTCATGATCGCTCTCAGATATGGTCTTGGTTTATTCATGTACTACTCTTTTACTCGGGTTTCATAATTAATATACTTGGTTTGTTATATTATTGAAGGAATCAATAACATTGATATACTTGTTTATGGCGTTGATATACCGATGCTATACCGAATATGAATATTGGTATACTTAGATATATCTAATATATGTACTTCATATGATTAATATATTTAATTTGATATATAATTCATACTTTTGAAAATTAACGAAAAATAAAATTCCAATTTCAATTATTTTGTCATATTTGCAAATTTTAAATGTTTATAATTTTTTTTAAATTAATAAATTAAAAATTTTAAATCTTTTAATTAAGTTAAATAATAGTACAAATAAATTTAAATTATTATTAAAACTGAAAACTAAAATATTATTTCTTGAAACAAAGAATTTAAATACCAAATATATTTTAAAAATTTTCTCTTGAAGAAATACATGTATGAATCCTTGGTGTAAAGTTCCAATCAATCTAATTCTTCTCATTGAAAAAGGGTTTAGAACACTGTAATTATGGATTAAGAAAAGGAAATCTCGTAAGAAATTCAGGAGGGGATCGATTGATGTTATCTAAGCGGATGGCATTTAGTTCATCAACTCATTAATGTAATTACAATTTGAATCTAGTTTAATCGATGAGAACAGAGTTCATACCTTCTTCTCGATGGGGTTGCGGAAAAATTTACATCAATTTCTCGAAGGATCTCAAGATCTGAATCGGGTGAAGGAGGGGAAGAAATCAAATCTCTGAAGCGGTGGAAAATCTTTTTTGTTTTTGTTTTGCTTACGAATCGCCATGTTTGTGCCAACAGACGAGCATTGCAACGCAGCGTCTCATGATGTAGAATCGGGCCTTCTGTTCCTTGGCTAAGCTGCTGTACTTTCGTCCTATGGAAGAAGAGTTCTTTTGAGAGTAACTTCGAGGGAGATCGTGGGGGCTCTTGGAATTGGAAGCTGGGAAGCTTTTCTGTGAAGAACATCGCAACAATGGCGATTTGGAGGTCGAGCCACTCCTTATGAACGACGAAGAATGGTGGTAACTACTTCCTGAACCTTCCTTCTTTGATGGATTCCATTTCTCGTCCATTTAATGTGAGGTCAGATGGGGCTGCGGGCAAGGTGTTTGTGAAAATGCCTGTGAGAGTGATAGTTGGGTTGAATTGCGAGAAAGAGATGCAGAAGAGTGGGATTCTAGCGGGGCATTATACGGTATAACTAAATAACATATGATTGAGGTTTCATGATGCTTGTGGGTGGTAGAGACTGTTCACTGACCATCTTCTACTCCCAATTAAGACATTGTGGCCTTTTTATTAGTGAGTTTTGTAGGCGAGAAGTTATCCAGTGAGGCCATTATGATGTGGCTGATAGGTTTTCACCCTTGATATTGGTTTAGAGAACAACCGATCTCACCTTGGTTGAAAAGAGAAGCGAAACATTCTTTATAAGCGTGTGGAAACTTCTCTCTAACAGACACGTTTTAAAACTTTGAGGGTGAAAGAGAAAACCTAAAGCATGTATCTGCTAATAGTGGACTTGAGTTGTTACAAATGGTATCAGAGCCAGATACTGGGCAGTGTGTCAGCGAGGACGTTGGCCTCCAATGGAGTGGATTGTGAGATCCTACATCGGTTGGAGAGAGTAACAAACCATTCATTATAAAGATGTGGAAACTTCTCCCTAATAGACACGTTTTAAAAATCGCAAGCTTGATGGCGATACGTAACAAATCAAAGCAAACAATATTTACTAACGGTGGGCTTGGACTGTTACAACCAAAAGCCGGTTTAATCGAAAAAATTAAGATGGGTGGCGGAGTTTGTGCCCATTTAGGGGATAATATTTGATATTGCAGACATGGGCAAGCGTTAAAAATGATGCTCTTTCCATCTCTCTGTAAAATTTAGTGATTTCAAGCCTTTCCACTGTGAAGATCTATCGTTTTCTTTGCATTGGACTCACCTCTTTGTGTACTGTGCTGAATGCTTCTGCTGTGGCTGCTGCTGCTCTATTTTATATATATATCTATGATCTTCTCTTTTCTATGTGTTAGAGAGAGAGAGAGACAAACAGAGGCATCCATTCAATCTGGGGAAGTGGAAGGAAATAATGGAAGGGAGACAGCTTGCTAGCTGTTTATGACGTGGAAGGTATGTGTCTCATAGTCCCACCTCAAATTCTACAAATAGATCAAATGCTTTGTTTCAAAATTCTTTTTTTTTCCCCCCTTTTAAATTGTTGGTATCTGCAGAATAAGGGCTTTAATTTGCCACTTTTTTCATTCAGAAGGGGGAAGCATGCAATTATTTGCCCATTTTTGTTCTTATTAGAAGAGAAGGGATCTATAACTCAACCTTTTCTTTCCCTCTGTCCTTTTGTTACTTGCACCATTTCCCCTCCTATTCATCCAACAAAGTTCTTTCTTTTTAGCTTCTCTAATGGCTGTGTCTTTCATTGTGTTTGAACTTCACTTTGAAGTCCAAACATCCCAAAAATGGCAAGGAATTCTACAAGAAACTCCATTTTTAAAGAAATTTAGACAAACAGGGTTTTGGTTGAGATATTATTTGATAGGTCGGACACGTTGCTGTTAGCGTTTTATCATTGAGTGTAGTTAGATAGAGTTTTGGTTGAGAAACTATTTGGTTAGTCGGACACATGGTTGTTAACGTTTTATCGTTGAGTGCTGTTAGATAGGGATTTAGTTGAGAAATTATTTGGTGAGTCAGACACATTGTTGTTGACATTTATCGTTGAGTGCTGTCACTTAGGGTTTTGATTGAGAAATTATTTGGTGAGTCGGACACATTGTTGTTAACGTTTTATCGTTGAGTGCTGTTGGATAGGGGTTTGGTTGATAAATTATTTGATGAGTCGGACACGTTGTTGTTAACGTCTTATCGTTGAGTGCTGTTAGAAATACTTCAAATTCATAATCAATAGTTCATGTTATAAAATTAAGACCGATTATTATGAGGCTGTCATATCATGATCATTGACGACAGGTTGAGTGACTATTATGAGACCGTCATATCGTGATAATTGACGATAGGTTGAGTGATTATTATGAGGCTGTCATATCGTGATCATTGATGATAGGTTGAGTGATTATTATGAGGCTGTTATATCGTGATCTCGATAGGTTAAATTTGTAATCAATAGTTCACATTATGAAATACAAACCGATTATTATGAGACCGTTATATTGTGATCTTGAGTGATTATTATGAGACCGTCATATTTTGATCATTGATGATAGGTTGAGTGATTATTATAAAACCGTCATATCGTGATCATTAATGATAGGTTGAGTGAATGTTATAAAACCGTCGTAGTGTGATCTCGATGGATTGAGTGGGTTTGAAGAATATGAGGATTAGGAGAGACATTAACTAGACTTTGATTGAATGGTCAAAGAAAAGTAGTTGATGGGTCAAAGCAATGATCACATGGTGTGTTGTGATTTTACGGTTAAAACTCAAAACACATCTCTCTGTTCTGTTCTATTCTATTCTCTTCATTCTCTATTGGGTTTGATTATTATTATTATTTTGATTGAAATTTATTACATTATTTATCATGTGAGTCTCTGAAAAGTGGTGTATTTGGGTGTCCCACATGCAATCATGTGAGGTTAATATTAGGAAGGGATAGAACATGAAGGGCTGGGATCTTATTTTTCATCAATATTTTATCTATTTGATTATGATTTCAATGCAAGCTTTTAGATTCATACACATTTTTTGCGTTGCTTTTGATCAAATTCTGTATATTTCATTACTTAGAGAGAATATATGACAATCCAGAAGGTTGAACTTGGGTCATGTTTTGGACATATCATTGTTGTAATTGATATGATAGGCTGTATGAATATGATAGCAAATGTGATTCTGAATCATGTTAGAGATATTCTAGAATTTACGTTAAGATATCCAAATTATGAATATTTTTTAGGCATCTTTTAACTGTGTGTGACGGTAACAGCCTAAGCCCACTATTAGTGGATACTATCTGCTTTGGCTCGTTACATATTGTCGTCAGTTTCACGGTTTTTAAAGCGCGTCCATTAGGGGAATGTTTCCTCATTCTTATAAAAAATATTTTGTTCTCCTCTCTAACTGATGTGAGATTTCACAATCCACCTCCTTTGGGGCCTAACATCCTTGCTGGCACACCTTCTCATGTCTGGCTTTGATTCCGTCTGTAACAGCCCAAACCCACCACTAGGAGATATTGTCCGTTTTGGCCCGTTACGTATCATCATCAACTTCATAGTTTTTAAAATACGTTTGTAGGGGAGATGTTTCTACAATGTTAGGAAAAATGTTTCGTTCCCTCTCCAATCAATAATGATCTCACAAACTAATATTAGGTGAATACTATATTTCGTTTCAAAATGAATTGGCAATGAGTGGAATAACTCATGAGTCTCTTCATCTTTCCAATGTGGAATCCTGCTTTGGGTTTACCATTCTTGAGTACATTTTGCGGAATACACGTTTGAGCTTTATGAGCTCTAATATCATATTAGATACATGAGTTATTCATCTCAAAACTAGTTGAGAATGAGAATGAAATGAGGCATGGATCGGAGCCACTACGAAGAAGTTCCAGGAGTTACGAAGGAAACCTCGAGCTCATATTGGTCATGGGTTGAGAACGGGAATTGAATTATCTGAAACCTAATTTATTGTTGTTCCTCAAAAACTCATTGGTAGAGCGGTCGGTTAATCGATTGGTCGTAGGTTTGAATCCTACTTGGGGAGATTTGATTTATGAAATGGTTCGTTTTGACCCTTAAGAGTAAAAATTGAAGGGCTTTTGAAGTAAAATTAATTATGAAAAAGTTTAACATAAGATAAACCCGAATTTATTCTCTAGCTTCGAGGATATTACCGTAACAAGCCAGAGAACTCACACATATAGGCTAAACTAGGTGGCTAAGAGATATATTTTTAACTAAGAAATTATATAACATTGTAAGTTAATAGGTTAGGGTGAATTTAATCGTAAACAATACTTTAATATTCGATCGGTCACATGTAAGATCTCACATCAGTTGGAGAGCGGAACGAAACATTGCTTACAAGAGTGTGAAAACATTTCCTTATTTTCCTAACAGACACATTTTAAAACTGTGAGGCTAACAGCAATATGTAATGGGGCAAAGCAGATAATATCTACTACCAATGAGTTTGGACGGTTATAAATGGTATCGGAGCCAGTCACCAGACAACTAGTCAAAGTAGGGCTAGACAGTCTCCATAGTAGATGCAGTACCGTCTTAGTAGCATTTTAAAACTTTAAGGAGAAGCCGGAAAGGGAAAGCTTGAGAACAATATTATATTCGCCGGTGGTGAGCTCAATATCCAGCGTTTCCCTAGAGTTTTTTATATAATAATGGGCTAAGCATAAAAAGCCCATCAGACAAGCTAATTTTGGAAGAAAAAAGCCCAAGAGCCCATTAGAACACAAAAATAAATTTTAATAAAAGACCCATCAGCCCAATTTAAAACGAAAAGAAAATCCTAACCCTAAATTTTTTCCTTCAACAGCTGCCCCACCATTGTTCGAGCTCCTTCTCTTCTCCGTCTCCGTTCCGATCATCGCCGTCGCCATCCGTCACTCTCCGATCGTTTCTCAATCATGCTCAATATCGCGACTACCTTTTGCAAGCGACTGAATGTCAAGGATCTGGTTACCAATGTTCCTGTATATAGTAGTTTTATCGGTAAGGATTGTTCATCTAGATCAACTTCTGCTTGAAATGTTACTGCGTCCGTATATTTGATGATTAAAATGTTTGTTCAATTGAGATTCAGATGGATCTGCGGGTGGATTAAGCTTGTTATTCAGACGTTGGGCTACAAAGAAGACCGCTGGATCGACTAAAAATGGACGAGACTCGAAACCTAAGAATCTTGGGGTGAAGAAATTTGGTGGTGAGGTGAGTGGATTGAAACTTGGTGTAAAGAAATTTGATTGAATTTGAAATTGTTTTGTTATGAACGTTGTTATGGAGAGTTAATCCTTGTGGATTGGATACAGAGAGTTATTCCTGGTAACATTATTGTTCGTCAACGGGGCACTCGTTTTCATCCTGGAGATTATGTTGGAATAGGGAAGGATCATACTCTGTTTGCTCTGAAAGAAGGCTGTGTGAAGTTCGAAAAGCACAAGCTGAGCGGACGGAAGTGGGTGCACATTATACCGAAGGAAGGACACGTTCTTCACCCTGTTTATGCCACTACTGACATTTCTCCAGAATTGAAGACAGCAACATGATAATTGAATTCATTGATGAACATGAACATGAACATGAACATGAACATGATCATGATCATGAAAATGGTATAAATTTTCCTACCTTTTTGGTGTTTCATAGCAAATTCTGACTAAACTTGATCGCTTGGTGAACGGATGTAGGCGGTCTGTTTGAGTGCATGTTCTTAATGTTGATCGAGCAGGTCTGATTTCCTCTGCTTTCGAATGCCACTTTGGCTATTCTGATGACAGTGAAGAAATAATTTTCTTTGTAATTAACTTCTATGTTTGTGGATTAGAAAGATTATGAACATTCATCTTTGTGGTTTATTTATGGGTTCTTTTTAATCATTGATCCACCGCCTAACCATGAGCATTAGTTTATGTATTCATAGTATTAGAGATGTCAATTCAAGGTTGGACTGGGAAACTTTGAGGACCCACACCCCAAACAAGGTAGGAAATATCGTTGAACTGTGAGATGCAAATTGTTTTGTTAGATTGATTAAGTGTGCTATTTACATGACTTCTTAAATTGTTATGGAAAGAGACCTCTAGTCTTTTATCAAATAGGATAATAAGCACTAGAGGCCTGATTTAGATACTCCATCCTTATCGAGCAATTCTAACTATGAAAGATTGGATAGCACTCTAGTAGACATTATTTATTTATTTTATTTTTTACTTTTGGGCTCTTCTTTTTAGACTTATCCATTGTCTTTTTTGGGCTTTTTCTTTCGGGTTTTTCGTTTTTAAATTGTGTTTGTAGTGTTTCGTTCTCATCTCCAACCAATATGAGATCTCACAATTCACCCTTTTGGGGCCTGAGTGTTCTTGGTGACACTCGTTCCTCTCTTTCCAATCCATTATTCACGAAATCAACTCCTACAAACTTGCCAATACATACCACAGGTCAACGATAACAGTTATATAAACTCTTCCTCCACTTTGGGAATGTGATGTTCTACATTGGTTGAGAAGGAGAACAAACCACCATTTATAAGGGTGTGGAAACCTTCCACCATTTATAAGGGTGTGGAAACCTTCCTCTAGCAGACGCGTTTTAAAGCTATGAGGGCTAGCCTGAAAGGGAAAGCCCAAAGAGGACAATATCTGCTAGCGGTGGATCTAGGTCGTTACAGGGAGCTTCAAATCCCAAACCAATTCTTTATTAAAAATCATCAATCCTTGCACAAAGTTCATCAATACAAATGCACACAAAAGTAGAAAAAACACCCATTCAAACATGCATAAATGCCATTGCTTGCATTACTTATTAGTCACTCCATGAGCTGAAAGTGATGCAATGATAGTAAATCAAAGCAAGCTTCCATTCAAATGGAAATGCTATTAGGAATCCCTCTCCCAGTGAGCCCTTCGGAGCTAGTAGGAAACAGCAAAGTATAAGGCATCTCCACAGGCCCTACTCGGTTCTTCAGCTCTGGATCCTTATTTCTCTTAACAATCCTCCCTTCAATTTCCCCTAGCCTCTCCCCAAACCTCTCAAAAGCCTCCAAAGCCTCCTTGTCCAAAGTCCATTCAGGGTTACTTCTCTGTCCCAAATACACCTCATCAGAAGAATGCCTTGACAATATCTCAATAACTGACACTCCCACTAGAGCCTGCAACTGTGAAGTTATCGTTCTCAAGAACGCCTTCTCGGGGTTCGACTCGAGCTCTTTGTATTCACGCGTGCCCTCTTCCGGTAGCAGTCGACGACTTGTCGATGGTCGGTTCGGAGAGAAACCCCCGTAAGGGTATTGTCCGAAGTTAACTGCTGCATGAAGAGCTGAGGAGATCCATATGATGATTGTACAACTTTCTATTAGGTCTTGAATTGATTGCATCTTTGGCCACCATGGTTCGTCTTTCTTATCGCCGTGTCCTCTCTCTCGAAGCTCCTTCCACCATGATTGGAGCTCGGTGTCGTTACGGAGTGTTTCATCGTTCTTGTAGTAGAACGAGCAATAATCTGTTACCC
The DNA here is from genome assembly GCF_002738365.1 of Cucurbita moschata. Lineage (NCBI taxonomy): Eukaryota > Viridiplantae > Streptophyta > Magnoliopsida > Cucurbitales > Cucurbitaceae > Cucurbita > Cucurbita moschata. Next base: position 623,238 of record NW_019268547.1, on the reverse strand, counting down.
ATGTTTTGATGGCTGACCAAATCTCGAGACCGTCGACGGCGTATGGATAATCCTCTATGAGTAGTCGAAGTCCATGTGGGGCGCTTGGATCCTCCATTGCAACTCCTCTTAACAAACACAAGGTTTGAATGTTAGTGAGTGAACGAACGAACGAATGAATGACAAAATTAAATGTGTTTTGAAATGAATACCTCTTGATTATATCGACAGGGAGAGCTTGGTCGGGGAAGACCCAACTCTTGTAAACAAAGGAAGACATCTCCATGGAATACTTAGCGGGATAATGAGTTGTCTCGATGATACCATCAGCATTAATGAGGGATTGTCTAGCAAGAGCATTGATGTTCATGGTGTCCCGGAAGTGAGGAACGAGCAACTTATGGATCGGATGAATAACGCTTAACTGTCTGTTTGTTGCAATCACAAATGGCTCGATTGTTGCATGAGTATTCAGCCTATGAGCCATGGAAGTAAGTTAAAAAAATTTAAGTATGAAATGAAATCCATCGAGTTTGATAACTCGGGAACTAAAATGCTACTCAACTCGAACTTTAAGAACGAAAAGTGTGAAATTTTTTAAAATCAAGCTTATCAAAATAGTTTCAATTGTAAAACTACCTAAACTCGAATTGTTTCTTTATGGGCTTCCCCTCAAGGTTTTAAAACGCGTTTGCTAGAGAGAAGTTTTCACGCGCTTATAAAGAATGTTTCGTTCCCTCTCTTCAACCGATGTGGGATCTCACAATCCACCCCACTTGAGGGCCAGCGTCCTCATTCATCCTTATAAGGAATGCTTCGTTTCCCTTCTTCAATCAATGCGGGATCTCATAATCATCCCCCTTGGGAGCCAGCGTCCCCGCTCAGCCTTATAAAGAATGCTTGGTTCCCCTTCTCCAGCTAACGTGGGATCTCATAATCCACCCACTTTGGGGGCCAGCATCCTCGCTGGCACATTGCCTGGTGGCTGGCTCTGATATCATTTGTAACAATTCAACCTCACCGCTAACAAATATTGTTCTCTTTGGGCTTTCTCTCCCTAGCTTCCCCTTGAAGTTTTAAGACATGCCATCTAGGGAGAGATTTCCACACCCTTCTAAAAAATGTTTCGTTTCTATCTCCAACCAATGTGGGATCTCACAATCCACCCCTTGGGGGCCAGCATCCTCGCTAGCACACCGCCTAGTGGCAGACTTTGATACCATTTGTAACAACTCAAACCTACCGCTAGCCAATATTTTTCCCATAATCTGGCCCTCGGGAAAAACTTAACCCCTTAAACGATCTTCTTCATTAAAAACCCTACTTTTTTTCAACCTAAATGCATAACATTGAGTTAAATCATGATATAAGAAAGCTTTACCAATGACTAATGAGTTGATGGAAGCCAGTATCATTAACAGCAACATAAGCCTTAGCCAGCAGCCAAATGGAGCCCTCAACTCCCTCCACAGCAGGTACCACAACCCTACTAACGGCGCCAAATTGGTCTCCTTGAGGGTGCGGCAAGCTCAATTCAATAGCCAATGGCTTCAAAGTCCCATCATTTTTCAAGAACAGAAGTGTTCTTGTAGCGTAAGTCTTGGTGGAAGTTCCATTGATTCTTCTAAGATATGGAATCAACGAGTCATGGTGGTTCAAAATGTATAGCTTGTTCTTCTCCAGTGCCTAATTGAACCAAATTATTAAACAAAAAGTGTTGAGAAAAGCTTAATCCAATGCTAAAATAAGCTCTAAATTCTTGGATTACCTCGTCCACTGTTAGTCCATCTAAGCCACCTTTGATGTGTTCTTCGGTTATTTTGCTTGTTTGATCACCATAAATTGTAGGGTCTAGATTGCTTGGAGGTGGAAATTCCTGTAATTAAAACATGTTATAAGTTTAATTATTGTATATAAATTACAAGAAAAAAAATTATTATTATTATAAAAAAATATTACTTGAAGACGGCTAATCACTACGGGGTTAACTCCCGCCAACATTTCTCTAGCAAATTCTTCGTCCGTTCTCCATGCAGATTTATCCTCTATTTCACGTCATTGAAAAGAAAAAAAAATTATTATTACGGCTGCGAAATTTTTTGTCAGGTAAACGGCGGTTGTAACTATAATGGTTTTAAGGTAGCGAAATTATTTGTCGGGTAAGTTTCGACCCACACGAAAAGACTAACGATCTTGTCACTGTCTAAAAGAGAGGCTCGGTGAAATAGATATGTCTGTGAAGATGCGAACTACCTGCCTTGGACAGAAAGACCCTATGAAGCTTCACTGTTCCCTAGGATTGACTTTGGGCCTTTCTGCGCAGCTTAGGTGGAGGGCAAAGAACATCCCTTCCCGAGGAGCCCTAAGCCATCAGTGAGACCACTCGGGAAGAGCTAGAATTCTAACATTGTGTTAGGACTTGCGGGCTAATGGACAGTCTCATGTAGACCGTTTCTATGGGGTGTAGGCCTCCCAAAAGGTAACAAATGCATGCAAAGGTTTCCTCGGGCCAAGCAAAAATTGGTCCTTGAGGGTAAAGGTAGAAGGGAGCTTGACTACAAGACTTACCCGTCATATTTTCACAAAAGCAAATGATTTTTTTTTTTTTAATAAAGAAAGGAAAAAACTCCTCTCGAGAAATCCTCGCCGGGATCCCTATGAAAATCAAGTAGAATTTTGCAATGATGGAGATTGAAGTATGAGGATGAGCGTCTTCTCTGTCCTCATCCCGAACATCTCTAAACACGTGATCATAGATATTCTTTTTTTAAAAAAAAAACAAAAAAACATTGAAGTGGAGAACAAGAAACAAATCTAGTTTCTACCTTAAAAAGACAGCAAACAACCACGAAAAAAACATAGTACAAGAAGAACATACCATGAATTAGCTGAGGAGTTGGGAACCTAAGAAATCGTTCACCATCCGTTCTAAAGATTTCTTTGAGCAATGGAGCTGGAATGTTCTCAGTGATGCCCTCAAGCAAAGATCTTGGGACTGGCAACCCCTTCTCAAACAGGTCAAACACATCATTAAAGTCGTCAAATTCCCCGGGTGTCGTGTCAAATAGATCCTCCAGTTTAGGTTTTATCGATCGAGAAACAGATTTTAAGCCATAAGCAAGAAAATCCGACATCTTCAAATGACCAAATCTTTCATCTCTCGGAACATATACATCCGTAGGTTTACTCGAGTCTGGTAATCTACTTTCACTTTTGGGATCTATAAGAATCTCAACACAAATATTAAAACTTATTACGAACAACGTCAACCCGAATCTAGCTTATCTGGTTAAGTATCGAATTTACCTTTCTTAGAAGGTGGTCTACCCGTTCTTCCTCTACGAGGGTAAGGATATTTAGTTGACCCTCCGAGAACCGGACGACCGAGGTCCAAATTGCTATCTGGGTCACCAATATCATTGTAGACATCATAGTCGTAGATTCTATCCCATTCCTTCCGCTCTCCTTTTCCATTTCCTCTAAGGTTCGATAATTCATCTGCCCTATATTTACGAAGTGGCTCCGGTGTTTCATTAGGAAGGTACGCCTATATTGAAAATATATTAGTTTTACCGACCACCGTTATTTTCAATTTAAACATAGCTCAACTGATTAAAATATTATAAATACACTCGATCAAACTATTTTAAAAAATTTCAGTGTCATTATCATCCAAACTAGTTGCTTAAACCATTTTATATTTAATCATCAATAGTTGACTAAAAATAAATTACTACAAATTGATCTACAAAATCAACCCTTTTTTTCTTCCTTTTTTATTCATAAATTAGAATTAAAATTTTTAAATATATAATTTTAAATTACATAACGTGTCAACTTAACGAGACTTTAACGTTTAACATTTTACTCGACCTGAAATAATGAATTGTGGCACTATAAGACATCGACCCGTTACAAACGTTGTTACCATTAAAGATTTGATTGTGAGTTTTTACCTGATTGGCGAAAAAAATACGATCGGTTTTATAATTTTTAGCGGGATAAACCCAAGAATTGCAGTCGAAATGGAGTCGTCCATGGCCGGGAACATCCTCGAGCGTGACGGATTTGAGAAAGAATTCACTAAAATGTTCATTTCTGATAAAGAAAGCTCCTGGAACTCCAAGTTCTTCATCCCAATCAAATGTAACACTAAAGGCTGTTTCTCCTGCAAATATTGGGATTATTGTATTGGCAATCCAATTCTCCAAGTAAGCTTCCTCTCCAACTTTCCCTTGAAAATTTTTAGCTGTTTTGTTTGAGAAACAAGAAAACTCGAGTCAATAACCTAATAATATTACTCGGTATCGGTAGCGATTGAACTTTTGCCTTAAAAATTAAAGTATATGTCACGTATCGCTAAGCTATACTCATATTGGTTATGTTTGTCAAATCTTGAACCTTAAAAACAACCTTAAAATATTTTTTAGTTTTTTTTTTTTTTTTTTTTTTT
>NW_019268547.1:616993-618368 GCF_002738365.1 Cucurbita moschata | reverse complement strand
TTTTTTTTTTTTTTTTTTTTTTTTTTTTTGTGGGAAAAGGGATTTTTGTTTGTTCTTTAAGGTTATTTTGTCTCTCAAAAGTGTAATTTTATTTTTGATTTTTCGTAAATGTTTCAAAACTACTTTTGAAATAGAAACTGAACGTCAAACGACAATTTGGACTTGAAATAATGTTACACTACACTGTTTTAGGTCACTACCACACTGTTTCAAGTCCTGATTTTCGTCCATTATTCACATATTTTAACTCATGAAATAGGTCTAGTTTGAAATATTTACAAAAGGTCAAGGGTAATATTGTAATTTATCCAATTTCGAACTCTAGTAGAATAAAACTCAAAAACAAAAAGAAGAAAAACGTAAAAAAACACGGAACTAAAGAGGCCCAGAAAAAATAAAATAATTTTTCGAGAGTTTAAAAGTTCAAATAGTTTCGACAAGCTGAACATAACTCAACGGGTACGTAAAAACATCAAATCATCGATCAAAACGTCTAAAAAAAACTTGAAGAACTCAAAAGTTCAAATAGTTTCAACAAGCCGAACATAATTCAACGGGTACATAAAAACATCATATCATCGATCAAAACGTTTAAAAAAATTCGAAAAACTTAGAAGTTCAAATAGTTTCAACAAGTTCAACCTAACTCAACAGAGATGTAAAAACATCATATATCATCGATCAAAAAGTTCAAAAAAAGCTCGAAGAACTCACAAGGATCGCCATGATCAGCACTAACGAGGCGAAGAGAAACACCGCCCCCTAAAATCTCGTGAAGATTATCGAGAAGAGATGAACCAAAATCATTGAAATCCAAAACATTGCTTCGCATCAAAACCACAGTTCCGTGGATCTTCTTCCCTCCATGCCTCAGCTCAGAGATAGCCCCCACGATGCTTCCAATCAACATATCTCTTCTTATGTATATCTATGAGAGTCTCAAGTGCATGCTTCACAACGCCACAAGGCTCTAGCTTTTTATAGCCCAACATATGCCTCCCATTTTGTTCTTCCTTTTTCCACCATTATCATAAAAGCTTTTCCCATCAAAGTCAAAGTTTTGACAAAAATTTCACCTTTTTTTTCGGTCTGGTTTTTAAGGGTTTCGTGCTCATTTCTCTCAACAAAAAGCTCGTAAATTTGGAAGACCCAAACTCAAAAGCTTAGGAACCGACACTTCGATCTTAATCAGCTGATCAGCTGCTGAAATTTCGAAAAAATACAAAATTTGTTCACGGGATTTAAAAAAAAAATTAATTTACAAAAATTATTATAAAATTTTAAAATTTATCAAGTTATTTTTAAAATTGAACCAAAAAAATGCCATAATCACGTGGGAAATTTAATTATTTTGACAAAAAAAAAAAAAAAAAAA
>NW_019268547.1:599148-616662 GCF_002738365.1 Cucurbita moschata | reverse complement strand
GGGAAATTTAATTATTTTGAAAAAAAAAAAAAAAAAAAAGACAAAAATTTGTTCATAACTTTTCCCGCCTAACGTTGAAATTAGAAGAGAGAGAGAGAAAGGTGGTAACTTGCACGTTTTTATTAAAGAAACAATGTCGTTTATATAAATAAATAAAAAATTAAAATAATAAATAAAACTAGGTTCGATAATTACATCTTTATCTCTTTTTTTAATTTTAATTAATTAGGTTAAATTATACTAAAAAATGGTAGGGGTATTCAAAAAAATCTGATGTCCCGAAAAACTCGACCATTACAACCTAATTTGTATGTTATGAGTTGGGTTATGAATTTATTGGGTCGAGTTAGATTTAAATAAATAAATTTTTTTATAGGTTTAAGTTAGTTTTTGCTCATAATCCAATCATATACCTACATATATTTATTTCATTTATTTTATTTTTTATTACTTATTTTCCTTTTTGAAGAAATATAATTTTTTAAAGTATATATTAAAATCAAGTTAATCGTTTGAATAATAAAAGTTTGAATAAGTAGACGGATCAATCTGAACAACTCATTAAATTGAATTTGGTTGAGTTTATTATTTAAAAAATGTTTCAATTAACTTAACTTTTTTTATTTCTTTCAAAAAAAAATCCGCTTATTATTTCAAAAAATATCTTATTATCCTCCCCATCTTTTAAACGTTTAAAACTAAAAATAAAAAAATAATAAAAACAAACTTTAAGATTTCATATAAAAATTGAGACATGAATGGTTGAAGAAAACTAGGAATTCATGTAAAAACAACAAAAATGGTGTTTTTTTCATGGTCTTTATTTATTTTTGGAAAATAAATATTTATGTTGTACTAAAATATTAATATAATAAAATTGCATCACATGAAAGGGTAAAAAGAAATTTTATTTAATGTCGGTAGATGTACGACACATATTTTAAACTCCGACAAAGGAAAAAACATGTTTTTTTAGTTATTTCATGCCACAAATAAATTCAAACAGTTAATTATTTAGGTTAATTGTTGTGTGAATAAAATGTAAACTGATATTATAAAAATAAAAAATCAAAATTTATTTAAAGAAACTGAGATATCTCAATTTTTCTTTTTTGTATTTTGTTATTATTATATAAAGTTAATATTTCAAATTAATATTGAATTCAATTTTGTGAGGATGATAATAAATGTCGAAGTCACGAGTATTTTTAAAAAAAAATAATTTAAAATTTTAAAATTTTAAAATTAATTATATAAATATTAAATTCGATAGATGTGGAAGTCACGAGTATTTCTAAAAAAATAAAAAAAAAATTAAATTAAATTAATTTTTAAATAAATTAAATTTTTTATTAGATATTTGATTTTATTGTACTTTTTATATAATTGGTAACAATTCAAGTCTATGTCGTCAGCCTCACGATTCTATAATGCGTCTACTAGAGACAAATTTTCACACCTTATAAGCAATGTTTCATTCTCCTCTCTAACCAACGTGGGATCTCACAATCCACCCAATTAGAGTCCAACGTCCTCGTTGGCACACCACCTAGTGTCTGACTCTGATATCATTTGTAATAGCCCAAGCCTACCGCTAACAGATATTATCCGCTTTGACCTGTTACGTAACGAGTCAAAGCAGACAATATTTGTTAGCAGTGGACTTGAGCTATTACAGATGGTATCAGTGTCAGTCATCGGATGATGCAATGCACTCGTTGGAGTAGGACTAGACTTACTCCACAGTAAACGCATTTTAAAACTATGAGGCTGACGGCGATACGTAACAAACTAAAACGGACAATATCTACTAGCAGTAGACTTTGGCTATTATATAATATAATAAAAACATCGATTGAGTTAATCATTTGAATATCAAACTTATAAATATATTAAAATATTTATGAACGATTGAGATGTTATTTTAAATTTAAAATTATGAAGATAAGATCAAGATAGTATATTTTTATCGGAAAGAAGTTTTTATATCCAAATTGTCGTTGTTACATTCCCCTTGAGTATCACAATTTAATATTTTAATCACATCCAAATCTTATTTAATCTAGTTGAAGAGTATAGTTTGATATTAAATATAAACTATATATTAAATATATCATAAGATAATTACAAAGAACAACCTTATATTTTGCCAATATTTTAGTGTCATTTGCCATTATAATATATGTCATGAACAAGGTGATATTTGAATAATTATTACTTTATTTAATACATTTTTAATGCAACAAACTTTATAATATAAAATTGCTTGGAAATTCAAAATGATGATCGTTTCTTTAAAAATCTGATAACCTTAATGACCCGATCAATTCAATCTACTTTGAACGGTTTAAGTTGGGTTATGAACTTATTTTGATTTCATCTTCAAAATTTCGAAAGATTTTATTATTTTTAACGATTGTCAATTTAGAAGACGAAGAACAACTTTGCCTTCTCCTTGACAGCTCGAGTCAATCAGATTAATATTAGAATTCTAGAATGAAATGAAACACTTCGAAAACGACGTTGATTGAAAGTAACAACTGCGTACTTAATTTTAATCAAGACATCAATAACTGTAGCATATTTTCCATAATTTCACCGTAGTTGCTAAAGGCAACCTTCCTGAACTTGACAAAAATGTTTACGGTCTAAAAACTAGAACTAAATATAGAAGTTCGATCGTAAACGAAACTTAGGGTAAACAAAAAAAAAATCGATAATAAATTCAAATTTGATAGAGATTATCTAATTTGTACAGTTGAATTTATAATATAAAATAATATGATAAAAAATCTTTATAAATTATTTGAAAATGTTTAATAGATAAAAAAAATATATTTTAAACAAAATAAATAGAAACACGACTAAGTTTAGGACATGACTCTGATATCATGTTAGACGAACACGACTCTCCACAATGGTATGATGCCGTCTACTTTAAGTGTAAGCTCTCGTAACTTTGCTTTGGACTTTCCAAAAAGCATCGTACCAATAGAGAGTATTCTTTGATTATAAACTCATGATCGACGTGGGATTTTCATCATCAAACAGAAACGATATTAAACACAAATAATTGGGAATTAAATTTTTTTTAAAAATTAAAATATTTACGTTAAATGAAGGCATTAATATGATGTCCATGTCAATTCTCTCGTAAACGAGACGTTTCTTTACAAAGAAAAACCTTAAAAATAACAATACGCAAATTAATAATTTAAAATTTTAATTGCCGAACTTTTTTATTTTTTAATCGACTTTTTTCATTAAAAAAAATAAAAGAAATAGAAAATCCACTCTGACTGAAATTCCGCCACGTCATCAACTCTTACCGATGTGGCTGCAGTAGCCCTTGTGGATTAATTAATTCAATTTTAATCTTTTAAGAATTTCAATTTTATTTTGAAGTTTATCTATATTTGATTAATATTATCCGCTTTGATCCGTTACGTATCACCGTTAGCTTTATGATTTTAAAATACGTCACTCGAGAGAAGTTTTCCACACCCTCATAAAAAAAATTTCTTCTCTCTTCAACCAATATAAAATCTCACAATCCATCGCCATTCGGGCCCAGCTCCTCGTTGTCACACTGGTCAATGCCTAATGTCACGGTCATGCTCGTCCAAGGCGTGTTGCCCATAGTCGCATGCCCATGACAAGCCAAACCCTTTATGTCTTTCCTTGTTCTAGTGTTTTCCTTTTGTATTTCTAGGGAGTATGACGTTTCGGAAAAATCATGTCTAGGCCTGCCTGACATGAAATGTATTATTGGGGGATATGACTAGTTGTCAACTTCTCCGTACCCAAGGTTATATACAGTGAGTCGTTGTTGTTACTCTTTTACTTGCTTATATAACGTCTCTTTCAAAAATCTCTCTCTGCCCTCGTTTTCTAAAACCTTTTCTTAAATCAAGACCAGAGACTTGAGCATACGTCACTTGACCGTAGGCGACATAAGAACGAATTGGCTTAGCTCACTTGTCATTGGAAAGTGAGTGTCGCATAATAGCAAGTCCGCTGCCATCAAGAGTGCGATTGTGGCACTTAGCTCTAATACTATTTGTAACAGCTCAAGCCCACCGCTAGTATATATTGTCCGCTTTGGCTCGTTACGTATCGCCGTCAGCCTCACAGTTTTAAAACACGTCTACCAGAGAGAAGTTTCCACTCTTTTAAGAAATGTTTCGTTTTTTCTCTCCGATGTGGGATCTCATAATAAAAGACACCGATCTAGTATAACCCCTATAGTCTCGCAACTCTTACACACCCTCGTCTTGACCACTCCATCTATAAAAGGTTAAAGTAGCATGAACAAGTATAAAGATACTTAGTACGTAGTTTACTTGTAGCTCTTAATTCATTCTGAAATCTTATGTAATTAATTTGTTCGTTTAACGTTCCAAGTTACAAATTCTTCCTACGCTACACCCTAGATTTACCCAATCCACCTAACCTCAACTTAGTGTCTAGTGGGAAAGTGATAAGTCCTATTTTCTTAGCCTTATTTAGACCGTCACTTCTCGTCGATTGTTCTCGAAGTTTTAAAGTTTCTTGTTTCAATTTTTTAGTAGTCCCTTTTGTCGTCATGATCATCATCTAGACCATTAGACTTTGAAAACGTGCCAAAAATCTTAAAAAGAAAACAAGAACGTCAATAAGTGGAGGTAATGATCACAAATTTAATTTATTTAATAAATATAAAATTAAATAATTATCCAACTAACACTAAAAATTAAGATTTTATTACAAGATATAAGAGGGATTTGGTTAGAAAAAAAAATAATTAAAATAATAATTAAAAGTGTATGCTTCCAAGTTTTGCCAATCATTTATATATATATATATATATATATATAGTCAACTGTTTGTGTGGTTATGTTTTGATTCGAAAATCTATGGATAAAGATTTAATTTAAAAAGTAAGAAATATAAAATTAAGGAACTCCAAATTGGATTCAGATCTCAGATTTTATTTATTTATTTATTTTATTTTGGTTAGAAAAACAATTTGTTTATGTGGGTTTTAGAGAATATGGAGTAAATTTTTTTTTAATTTTAATATTTAAATTCATGATATATATAGAGGATGGAAAATGAGAGAGTGAAGAGAGATTTTTACACGAGCGTAGATAAAAATTACATTTTTGTTACATTTTTTTCCTTGAGTTTGCCCAAATTCCTACTCTCGGGTTTGTTTTTGTATCTATTTGTCCTTTTTAGACTTTCCCTTTCCTACTTCCCTTCAAGAGTTTTAAATTGCGTCTGTTAGAGAGATTTTCGCACCTTTATAAAAAGTGTTTCGTTCTCCTCTTCAACCGATCTGAGATCTCACAATTCACCCCCTTCGGGGCCCAGCATCCTTGCTGGCACATCGCCCGGTGTCTGCCTTTGATACCATTTTTAACGGTCCAAGCCCACTACTAGCAAATATTGTCCTCTTTGGGTTTTCCCTTTCGGGCTTTCCTTCAAGAAGTTTAAAACGTGTCTGCTAGGGAGAGACTTCCACACCCTTATGAAGGGTGTTTCGTTCTCCTCTCCAACCGATATGAGATCTCACAATTGAGCACAATATTAGGGGCGGAAAGACTAACAAGTATCTCCTACAACAACCATACACAATATTTCACCTACCAAATATTGTCCTCTTTGCGCCTTCCCTACTTCTCCACAAGGTTTTTAAAACGTGTCTGCTAGGGAGAGGTTTCCACACCCTTATAAAAGGTGTTTCGTTCTTCTCTCCAACCGATGTAGGATCTCACATTTGAGCACAATATTAGGGGCGGAAAGACTAACAAGTATCTCCTACAACAACCATACCCAATATTTCACGTCTCCAGATTGAAGCTTTCCCAAAGAAACATGATCGAAAGTTCAGCAAGCTTACGAGTGATGGCTGATCGGCAGAACTTCTTTCTGCTTTTCACCTTAAGGAAAGAGTGAAAATTTGAGCTAAGTATGAACAGATGCTAAAAGCCTCGATCTATCTTACTTGTACAAAGAAGAACAGTTCCTTCAAGTAAAAGTTAGCATTAGTTTCGAATAGGACAAGTCTAGAGGTAAAGGGCAATCAAATTATTTTGTAATACACACAACTACAAGCATGTGATTAATAAGAGATAAAAATGTGTGACACAAGGAACTTCCGATCAGAAAAATGAAAGAACATAACAAGGCAAACTCACAAAAAGAAGAGTTCAAACACTAACTAAAGAAATAAACATTAATCCGAGAGGACCAAACCGAGCTCGTAACTACAAAATGGTCAAGTAATAGATAGCCATAAGGTCTCTCTACTGCTAAGTAAAATCCAGTATAAATAGTGTGATATCCCACATTGGTTGGGAAGAAGAACAAAAACACCCTTTATAAGAGTGCGGAAACCTTTCTCTAATAGACGTATTTTAAAGCTTTGAGGGGAAGCCCGAAAGGGAAACCCCAAAGAGGACGATATCTACTGGCGGTGGGCTTGGGCCGTTACAAATAGGGAACTCAGGAAAACCACCTCAATCATAGGGCATTGCCACACCGCGTCCTGCAAAGAATGCATCATTGCGGACCCAACACAACAAAATACAGACTTAAGTTCTAATTCTTCCGTGCAAAACCTGTCACCAAATAATTGACCTCCTTGAAAATTTTAGTCTTCCATGAAGAGGAACAGGCAAAGGCATCGGAATGAAATAGGGTTACATAAAACATGAAAGAAAGAACAACACGAGAACCCCCCGAAGTATTCGGAGTTCGGACTCCAACGTCTCTTCTCCACAGGCTGAATGTTTTAAAGGACAAGAAACTAAGTGAATGCTCTACTCGACAAAGGCCGACAAAAAAGCAAGGAAAGGGGGTTAGAAGAAGGCAGAATAGAAGACACTGAATGAAGCTTCTTCTTGAAAAGGTGATAAGATGAGAAAATAAAGCACGAAGAGGGGAGACATTCCACAAATGGAGAGAACATAGAGAAACTTGAAGAGATAACTAACCAAAGGTTTCTACTCAACCCCTTAAGACCATGCTTTGGTGGTACTACCATGATTGTTGCATTTCTAATGGCTAAGCACACAGCTACCCATGGGAATACACGGAGGCATGCCTAGAATTTCTTGGGCAGTCTACTTAGACATCACCAAAATAGAACACTATCTTATTCAAATACTTTTTTCAAATAAAAATATATACATAGGTCTAATTCACTTCCAAGGAAAATGGAAGTATATTATTCAACATGCTTGAATGAAGCCCCGTTAGAGCCACAGAGCTCAATTGTGTATTAGGGTTGTTTGAGCCTCGGACATGGCCTATACGAAAGTAACAGCTCAATTGTGTATTAGCTCAAGAGGAATCATGAGGAATCTTCTACAAATAAGTTCCATAAAGGAACTACACAAGGGGAGGGATAGTATAAATCATTGAATTGTTTCATGCTAAACGGAAGCGACGCACATGAATGCAGAAACATGAATTGCTAAAGAAAAATTCTAGAAGAATAGTAGAGTGGCGCGGGACTAACAGCTTTCAATCATGAAGCCAAGACAACTGGGTTTCTATATGATAAGTTTTATCCCGAAAGAACATTCTTGACTCGTCTAATATGAAGCCTTAAGAAATTAGACTTGCAAGCCACACAACTCAAATTTGAATAGCAACTATTTCATTAGTGAGTTTGCAAGATGTGAATCTGCGAAGGGACAGTTCATTAAACTGGATGTTGTAATATCAAAGAGGGGTTGTTGGAGATAAGTTCCAAGGAAAGATTTGGTTTCTGATGACTTAGCCAAATGGAGTCTAGCGGGTCAACATCAGTCGGTTAAGTCACGGAAAAGCTTCTCACCTTATGCTTTCTATGTGGCCATTGAATAGAAGTGAGTTCTGTAATGGTCCAATTGTTCCAAGGTTTTTGGTTACTCTGATATTCAAATTGCTTATTTGAAGGCTTTGGTTTATTTACACGTTTTAAGAATACAACTTCAGTCCTAAATTCTAGTTCTTGCTCTTCACTAGGTTTTCTCTGTTGTTTATTTGAGAACATACATTGCTCTAGTAAATTCAACTCCGAGGATTAGGAGAACTACCAAGGAACATATAGAGCTTTTCAGGGCTGGGAGGATTACCGAGTACATATATACAATATATCTAAATGCATGGATACAAATACAGAGACAAATACTAAACTCATTTAGATATATACAACAGCTAACAAGAAATTCTTCCAAATAGGACAAGTTGCTAGCTTCTACACCGTCATTTCTAGGTTACTAAATGTAACAGCCCAAGCCCACCACTAGCAAATATTGCCCTCTTTGGGCTTTCCCCTTCGGGCTTCCCCTCAAGGTTTTTAAAAAGCGTCTACAAGGGAGAGGTTTCCACAACCTTATAAAAAATGTTTTGTTCTCCTCTTCAAACGATGTGAGATCTCACAATCCACCCCCTTCGGGGCCCAGCATCCTCGCTGACACTCGTTCCCCTCTTCAATTGATGTGGGATCTCACACTAAATATGTTGAACTCTTCTCAAACAATTTCACAAAAATATGAAAATATAACTAGCCAAACCTCAAATCAAATGCAGCACTAGTTTTTTACCCAATGATACAAAATATCAATGGCAATATTAATGAGGCCATTGTCAGATAAGCTCTGGAAGGAAATAACTAAATACCATACATTGACGATTGGTGCACTAAAGTAAGATGCTATTAGGAGTAATAATCCTTGCATATAAGATTTTCAAACTTTTCATCAAGAAAATAACTTATTCAACGTGATGACGTTAGCATGAGATCTAAGCATGATATATGCTACCATGAAAGCCAATGTTCCTTTTACAAGAGCATAATCAAATCATAGTATTAAACTGGCCGGTGTAATAATTGAGCGGAGGAGGGGGGGAAGGGAAGGCACCATGAGATGATTTAATTCAAATTTCTATCCTGGCAGGATAAACAATAATGCATTTCATTCATACAACGTTCACTTTTCAAACCTAAATCAAGCTCAGATGTAAAATTTGAAATTCAACCGTAAATACTTATGAACCATGATGGCAAGTAAACTAATAAACAAAGGGAATAAACTTGTACCTAACTTTGTTTGCATATTCTACATACCCCTCTCCAAAAGTTTCAACCATCAAAGCTTCTTCTGCTTTTGCTTTCTGGCCATAGTATAGTGAGCAAACTGCTACTATAAAAAGCATGCTACCAGGCGCGCGAAGGGCAGCACAGTAAGTTGCGAAAAGAAGCATTGTGGATGCATATATAGGATGGCGAACCCACCGGTAAGGTCCAAAATGCACAACAGCGGTAGGCACCACGACCTTTTCCGAGTACTTTGCAAGATACAATGAGGAATTGTAGTGAGTTAGAAGAGTTATCAGTATCAAAATCCAAATGCCCACATTGCTCCACCCGCCTGGAACTTGATGAAGCTCTGGTCCTTCAAATGCAGCAAGCCAATGTCCAACCATGATACCCACAGAGAACAGTAAGCGATACAAATTTGGCATGTTCACATCCCACTTGGGATCATGAGGACGAACAAAGTAATCCCCATATAACCTTTTTCGAATGCTAACATTGAAGAAAAAGAAATAGTGATATACAAAGAAGAACACGAAAGGCCATCCTTCAAGGAATCCATTGAAATAGGCAGGCGGGACAAGGGTTAGCCAAGTGAATAAGGAAGTAACGATAGAAAGTTGCTCGAATATGTTGGCTTCGCCAATTAGGTGCTTTCTCAAGCAGTATAATCCATAGGCGGCCGTCGCAAAAGCCACAATCCAGGGCCAGAACAGCCAAGTCCAGCTGAAATACATCCAGAAGAAGGGATTGAAAAACAAATTCAAAGTCGATTTTACAGCTACAATTGAAATCGCTAGCACCCCAGACCACTTAACGACATCAAAAGGGGTTGTTCGAGAAAGGGTACCTTGCAGTGAATCAAACGAGAAAAATTCGAAGGGTTTAAGAAATGGGTTCGGGGATTTTGAGCTAACTGCATCAGAAGATGAACACTTGGGCACGAATCTCATCATTCTCGAGACAAACAAGGTAGGAGGCGAATTAGTAGAACCATTCGGACGAGTTATCAATGGAGAAAACCTTAGGTGAAGGGGGGAATTGAAAACCATCAAACGGGACTTCACCTGTTTGTCGAAATGCCTGAATGGAATTTGGTGCCTATCGACCACAGATAGACCGCGGACATTGGTTGAGGAGTGAAAGCACACGGATGAGGCGCCCATTGTTGCAGAGGGAAGAAGGAAAGACAGTTGTTGGGTCATGGAAAATTAAGCAACATCACCACTGGTTATAGAGAAGAAGAGAGTGCGAATGGCGAAGCGACTGGGAAAAGCGGTGGGATAATTGGCTATCGCACTTGGAAGAGTCCAAGCCCAAAACCTGAATTGAAAAGGAACAAGGGTTGAAATTGGAGACACCTCGATGGAGCAAAACATTTTCGATAAAGGTGTTAAAGAAACGCATTTTAAAATTGTGAGGCTGACGGGTATATGTAGTGGGCCAAAACTGATAATATTTGCTAGCGGTGAGCTTGGACTATTACAACTCTTGTATTGCACGGGTTGAAATTGGAGATCCTACTTCGGTTGAAGATGGGAGCGAAACATTTCCGACAAATAGTGCTAGCATACTTATTTAAAAATTGTGAGACTGATGACTATACATAACGGGCCAATACTGAAAATATTTACTAGCGGTGTGTTTAGGCTGTTACAAATGATATCTGTGCTAGCAATGACCTGACCCACAAGGCGGATAGATAGTGAGATCCCACATTGGTCGGTGGGAGAGGGAAACAAAACATTCCCAATAAAGGTGTGAAAACCTCTCCCTAACACATGCAAAACCGTGAGGTTAATGACGATATATGAAGGGAGGGTCAAAATAGACAATATTTACTAGCGGTGAGCTTGGACCGTTAAAAAAAATGATATACCTAAATAGGTGTGACCTACATGGACAATTAAACGATCAGTAAAATAACATATTTAAACATAGTAAAATTGCATTTCTTCTATTTTATTTTTTAATTTATCCATATGAAAATATACCCTTTAATAAAATGAGTTGTGCTCAAATTGTAACGGAGTTCAAATCATAAACTATAGTTAATTGTTCATTTAACTTTAATTTATTTTTTCACGTGATCATGTAATTATAAGAAATATAATGTAAATTAAAAAAATATTTATGGTCCATATCTTATAAATTTTATTTCTTTCTAAGTCTTTTTACTCTAAAATATTTAAATTTAATTTAAATACCTTTAAAAAAATTAATAAAATAACATATTAGAAAAAATATTAATAAATAATTTTGTTTGTTAAAAAACCTATCCAATAAAATAATCCGTCAAATATTTTTAAAATTTATTGAAAGTATAAAAATGTAGAGAATTCATATAAATATTTATGAAGAATTTCCAATAAAATATATTTTTAATTACAATTTGTGAATAATTAATTAAAAGTCAACTTAGGTGATGAAATATCACTTTGTTGTCACATCGTTACTCTATTAAATAAATAAAAATTCTCTATTTAAATATATTTTTTTAAAATTTTGACCTAAATTCAATAAATTTGAATTTAGCCTTAGTTTCATGGATCACAGTCACTTATAATATTATAAATACAAAAAAAAACATTAAAAAAACAAAAGAAAAGAAAAAAAACCATATTATATAAAAAGTTTGGAAAGCTAAATTAATAAAATATCGCTTCTGTATATATATTTTTTTAACTAAAAAATACCCATAAATTGTTATTATTTATTTATTTATTTTTGTACGTTATCTCTCTGCCCGTACTGTAAGGCCCAAACTCGTGGCCGTTTGTGCGGGCGTCAACAATATTCCGTCCAACTTAACGGGCGTCAATAAAATTCGTTTAAGTTTTTGTTGGGGAAATTAAATAATTGTATTTAAATAAAAAATATTATCAGAATTTCTTATTAAATAAAATATTTTTAATAATTTTATTACATTATTTAACTTTAAATAAATTATTAAAATAATTTTAACTAATTAAATTTTCACTCATCTACCTTAAATTTTTTTGTTTTTAAATTTATTTCATAATAAATCATAATAATTATATTCAAATAAATGATTTTAGTAAAATTATTTAAATTTTAATTGTAAATAAAACTTATATTTTAAAATTTTAAATAAATTATATTAAATTATTGATAAAAAAAATTAAAAATGCATGTATAAAATAATTATTAATTATAGTTTATTATTATTAATTATAATTATAATTTAAATCAATATTATAATTCCCCGTATAAATACATCTAATTGAAAAAATAATTACCTTCCCAAAACGCCCCTTAATTCTTATTAAAATATTAAATTAAAAAAGAAAAATTCAAAAGTCGGTGTAACAATATAAATCCGAGTAATGACTTAACTACCCTAAAAGATCTCGCCCGCTTTGCTTACATGTAACCTCCCAGCGAATCACGCGCGGTTTAAGGATCGTAAAGGGAAGGGTATTTCTGTAATTCGAAGAATCAAATGGAACTCCCATAACCACGTCACTACTTCGAATTCTAATCATGCATTCACGATATTACTGGTCGGTGACACAAGGAAGGACACGTGGAGCGAAGTGAAAGCGAGTAGAGGGAAAAGTGTAAGTAAGAGCGAGTGGGAATTGAGGGGAAGATATTTGGCGGATCAAAAATATCTGGGTAAGTCGTCCACGTTGGCAAAGGGAATAGGCCGATCTGGAAGCGGATATTGCACTTTTTTGGCCTTTCCCGTAAATAAAAAAAATTAAAATTAAAATTATTAATTTTCCTCTGTAAATATCTAAAAACGAATTGGTTTTCTTCTTCGTTGCTTCGATTTCTTCTTCGATTTCGTTCTTCTTGCTTCTTTTCTTGGGCTCTCTCGCCGGAATTTTCTCGACGGCGACCGTAACTGCCGCTAATTCGAATCCCTAAACTCTCGGGGGAATTAGGTTTTTATTGTTTGGTTTTGATTTAGTCTTGCTCTTGAGTTGAAAAGAGGAACCAGCCCTAGGTTTTGGAGTGGAGGATGGGACCGGAGGTGAAGGTCGGCGATAATAGCGGTGGCGGTGACGATGAAAACGGTGCTCATGAGGAGCGGGTACTTGAATGGGAGATAGGTTTACCAGAAGCCGACGATCTAACTCCTCTGTCTCAGATGTTGATACCGCCGGAGCTTGCATCGGCATTCAGTATATCAACAGGGCCGTGTCGGACGTTGATGGATGTTAATCGAGCATCGCAGGATACGCTATCGAATCTTCGTGGATTTCAATCGCATGCGTTTTCGTCGAATAATTTCAAGTCGTTTAATGATGACCAGACTCGGGATCATGATACGACGGTGGTTGAAGGAGATGAGACGACGGAGAGAGATGCGGGGTCGGATTCTAGGAAATTGAGGAAGGTTGATTGTGTGGAGGAGGCTGATTCTGCACTTCGGATGGATAACTCGATGGATGATCCGTCGGCTCGGGCCTCGAAGAGACCGAGGCTTGTTTGGACGCCGCAATTACACAAGCGATTTGTGGATGTTGTTGCTCGTCTTGGAATTAAGAACGCGGTTCCTAAAACTATTATGCAGTTGATGAACGTGGAGGGATTGACTCGGGAGAATGTTGCGAGCCATCTTCAGAAATACAGGCTTTACTTGAAGAGGATGCAGGGCTCTTCCCACGAGGGCCCGTCGTCGCCGGACCGGATTTTCGCGTCCACGCCTGTACCACAGACCTTGCACGAGTCTGCCAGCAGTGGGCATGCTAGTGGAAATGGGCATTTGCCAGTTCCGACTCCGATGCCGTATGGACCGCCGATGATGCCTATGCCCATGCTTGGTATGGCAGTGTCTGGTCATGCTCACAGTTATATGGGTATGCCTGTCGCTCACCCGGGAAGCGCACAGGGATACCATAGCTTTGAAACGCATCCTTACAATATGATGCATCAGAGAGATTGGTCGGGGAACAAATACGGCTCGATCGTGCCTTACCCTCATCCGCATGTACCTCCTAGTAGTAATGATAAGTGAATTCCGCAGATTTTCAGGTTGGCTGCTTGATCTTACTGAGTTTTTCCTATACCTTGTTAATGAGTGATATAATTATGTTTTACTGGAGCGATAGTACGGCTTTGGTATCTGGGAATTATTTCATATTATCGATTTAATAGAATTCATTTTACTTTGGCAGCATAGTTAGGAATCTATCCCAATAATATTTGTCCTAAAATCTGTTCTTCATTGTTTCTAAATTGTTTCTAAAACTGGATTCAGACCTCCACATTGGTATGATATTGTCTACAATGGTATGATTTTGCTTTTGGTTTCTCAAAAGGCTTCATACCAATAGAGATCGTATTACTTATAAACTTACGATGAACCCCAGAATGCCTCATACCACGGGTCTGGATTTGGAGAGGATTGTGTGTTAGTCAGTGGACTTCTCGAACTTAACAACAAATTACACTTAAGACACGTGAAATGGTGAACCCCATATAAAATTAAGCTTTGTAAAGCAGTATTATTGAGTTTGTTGAAACTTGAAAGCTTTCTTTTTGTCTAAATATATTTAGTAAGACAATAAGTTATGGTTTGTTCATGGCTTTTAGGGGCTACTCTGATTTTGTTTTAAGAACTGTTCCCAATAACTGTAGTTAGATGACTAGTAACAAGTAAGAACAAGTTTATTTTGTATTTATGATTTTGGATGGAAGAACATCAGTTAGTTAATCTAAGAAACTGGACATCTGTTACTATGAGTTAACTAGAAGAAAACATAGAAAAAAAAAAAAAAGAAAAAAACTTCCAAAGAACAGTTCCCATAAAGATGTCTAAACTGAGTTTTTGTTCTAATAAAGCAAAAACGTTCTTTTGGTCTCAAATGGCTTTCAAACAGCGCCTTGTTACTTTCTTTAGTTGAACCACTGCGTGATTACTTCACTCTTCAGCTTCTGATTCCTCCCTATGCTGTCCTGCTCGTTTAGATAAGCTTCTTTTGTTCGTCACTGTGTAGTCTCCAATCTAAGATTTCCCTTCATCATGGAGAAATCTAAGCGTTTAGTACACGTATTTTTTGTTTGTTGGCTTCCACCTGCAAGTTGTTCTAACACAATGACCAGCTTGAACTTATGGCTTGACCAAAATTTGTACAGATATTTATTGATTGCTTTCATTTAATCTTGCTTCCTTATGTAATGGCTTCGTGGATATTTGAACTGTTCATATTATGTCCTATGCATATTCATATAGTCTCCTTCATTTTGAGTGCATGGATCCAGTGGAACTGGTTTGAATGATAAGAAAGTTATGTTTATAAGCTAAGTTGTTATGATGCAAGGAGATGCAAGATTTGCAACCTGCTTGAACTTATACTAAAGAGTTTTTCCTTTTATAATCTGCTGTGCTTTTAAACCAACTGCATCATTCAGGTGTGATCTAAGATGCATGACACTGTAGTTACAGGAGAGGCAAGAGATAGCCTAATCTCTCATCACATTGAAAAACTTCCCCATCACCTCTGGTGGATTATAGAAGGATCAAAGGGCACGCCGAATGATCCTTGTCAATGGAATGGATATGTGTGTTGTGATTCTCTCCTTAGGATGACATGAAAAGGTTAATTTTCCTTTGAATGAATGTCTGCTGGGTTATTCTCTTGAATTTAGGCTCAGTTTCATATGCAAAGATCTTTTATAAGTCCTTTCTATTTGGTTAAATTGGTTCAACCTTGTCTACTGATTGATGACTACCTCAACTTTATGATTTGCATGCCACTTGCAGATGTCACTCTGGAAGGAAAGAGCGTTGACCAGATTGATCATACGCACATGAGCAACATGTACTTAAACATTTCATGCAATTATATTGTTGTGTTGTCCATCAGTAAGTCAACAATTCCCCATTATTATATACCTTTGAGATATTGAAACTTAAACGGTATCTCCGAGTAGATTGAGAGTTTCATTTTCATATTAGTTTGTGGTTAACTCACTTAGAACTTGCATTAAGCTCTAGTGGATCTACTTGTAACAACCAAGTTCACCGCTATTGTTCTCTTTGGACTTTCCTTCAAATGCTTCCTCATAAGGTTTTAGAACGCGTCTACTAGGAGTAGGTTTTCACACCCTTATAAGGAATGTTTCGTTCTCCCTATCTAACCAATGTAGGATCTCATGTATTCTAGTGATCTACTTGTAACAACCAAGTCCACTGCTATTGTTCTCTTTGGACTTTCCCTTCAAACGCTTCCTCACAAGATCTTAGAACGCGTCTACTAGGGGTAGGTTTCCACACCCTTATAAGGAATGTTTCGTTCTCCTATTTAATCGATGTAGGAGCTGATAGTATTCTAGTGATTCCTCTCGGTCTCTAGACTAATAATGACTGCTGTGAAACTTGGTGATTATACAAGCTCAGTCACTCCAATAAAAAGTATTTGCTTCGATCTTTCATCTTCAGAACTTTGGATTCAACTTCTCAACAAAATCATGTCGTCATAGAAAAGATTACCATTAAAAGACGTGAATGAGGTCCATCTTATTCATTATAGAGAAGAAACGCCCCCCCTATCCATGCCTCGTGTAATTTTGATCCTTGTATGATTCACACATGCCTAGACTGTTTCTTTTGGTGCTGGTTTCACTTCTGTTTACAATTTAACTACTCATGAAAAGCAGCTGTATGTTGGGTCTACCTTGGTTTACAGAGATTAGTCATCGATTATAATTTCGGGTGGTCGGAGACTTTTGGCTCCATGGCTCCTTTGCATAATCGAGGGATGGTTGTTGTAACAGCCCAAGACTACCGCTAGCAAATATTGTTTTATTTGACCATTACGTATCACCGTCAGTCTCACTGTTTTAAAACGCATCTCTTGGTGTTTTCCACACCCTTATAAGCAATGATTCGTTTCCCTCTCCAACCAATGGTTTTAAAACGCGTTTGTAAAGAAGTCTGTTGGAAAGAGGTATCCACACCCTTATAAGTAATGATTCGTTTTCCTCTCTAACTAATGGTTTTAAAATGTGTTTGTAAGGAGGTTTTCACGTGCTTGTAAGCAATGTTTCATTTCTCCAACCAATGGTTTTAAAAGGTTGTAAGGAATAAGTTTCCACTCTCCAACCAATGGTTTTGTAAAACACCTTTATAAGCAATGATTTGTATTCAGTAGCTAATTCTTGTCAAAATTTTATTGACTAAATCGACATCAATTCTCTTCTTTATTGTGAAGAGCTTGCAATCATTGTGCTAATCCTCGGAGTTTAAAGAAGGGGAAGCAGAAGGAGTCCTCGACCTGCAACAGATAGAGGAGGATTTATTCAATCACGTAGTTTGGGCTCCTAGAATATGGCGCCCTTGGGGCTTTCTATTTGATTGTATCGAAAGGCCCAATGAATTGGGATTTCCCTATTGGGCTAGGTCATTTCGGGGCAAGCGGATCATTTCTGATGAAGAGAATGATTCGGAGTTCTTGCAGAGTGGAACC
>NW_019268547.1:575634-599138 GCF_002738365.1 Cucurbita moschata | reverse complement strand
ATATTCCCCAAAAAGTGGATCCCGCTCTAATAGCTCCGAATAAATTAAATACATGCATTAAAATACGAAGGCTTCTTATTCCACAACAACGAAAGCACTTTTTCACTCTTTCATATACTAGGGGATTTCACTTGGAAAAGAAAATGTTCCATACTAATGGATTCGGTTCCATAACCATGGGTTCCAATGTACGAGATCTTGTAGCACTTACCAATGAGGCCCTATCGATTAGTATTATGCAGAAGAAATCAATTATAGACACTAATATAATTAGATCTGCTCTTCATAGACAAACTTGGGATTTGCGATCCCAGGTAAGATCGGTTCAGGATCATGGGATCCTTTTCTATCAGATAGGAAGGGCTGTTGCACAAAATGTACTTCTAAGTAATTGCTCCATAGATCCTATATCTATCTATATGAAGAAGAAATCATGTAACAAAGGGGGTTCTTATTTGTACAAATGGTACTTCGAACTTGGAACGAGCATGAAGAAATTAACGATACTTCTTTATCTTTTGAGTTGTTCTGCCGGATCGGTCGTTCAAGACCTTTGGTCTCTATCCGGACCCGATGAAAAAAATGGGATCACTTCTTATGGACTCGTTGAGAATGATTCTGATCTAGTTCATGGCCTATTAGAAGTAGAAGGCGCTCTGTTGGGATTGGGATCCTCACGGACAGAAAAAGATTGCAGTCGATTTGATAATGATCGAGTGACATTGCTTCTTCGGCCCGAACCCAGGAATCCCTTAGATATGATACAAAATGGATCTTGTTCTATCGTTGATCAGAGATTTCTCTATGAACAATACGAATCGGAGTTTGAAGAAGGGGAAGGAGAAGGAGTCCTCGACCCGCAACAGATAGAGGAGGATTTATTCAATCACATAGTTTGGGCTCCTAGAATATGGCGCCCTTGGGGCTTTCTATTTGATTGTATCGAAAGGCCCAATGAATTGGGATTTCCCTATTGGGCTAGGTCATTTCGGGGCAAGCGGATCATTTCTGATGAAGAGAATGTTTCGGAGTTCTTGTAGAGTGGAACCATGCAGTACCAGACACGAGATAGATCTTCAAACGATCAAGACTTTTTTCGAATAAGCCAATTCATTTGGGATCCTGCAGATCCACTGTTTTCGCATCGAGAATTCTTTGTAGACGAAGAGATGTCAAAGGGGCTGGTTACTTCCCAAACAGATAGTCATACATAAAAAAGTAGCTATCATGTGCTTTCCTGACGAAGCATAGAGTCCTACGGTTTCATCGACTAAAAAGGTTATCAAATGAATTGTAATAACACTTGAAATGACTGAAAAAGATATACGAGTTAATATATGCTCTAATGTTGAAAATATCATATAAAAATAAAAAATAAAAAAGGTCCCTCGATTCAATTATTTGAATTAATATCGGGGACAAATTAATTATATTATAGAACTTGTTTTATAATATAAAATAGCAGGCCGAGTTTTGAATTTTAACTGAATGAAGAGCATAACTCGAGTGGGTAAAACACTCATTATCATGTTATAAGTTAATAATTCGATTCTCTAT
Source organism: Cucurbita moschata (assembly GCF_002738365.1). Classification (NCBI taxonomy): domain Eukaryota; kingdom Viridiplantae; phylum Streptophyta; class Magnoliopsida; order Cucurbitales; family Cucurbitaceae; genus Cucurbita; species Cucurbita moschata. The sequence continues at coordinate 597,581 of NW_019268547.1, read as the reverse complement.
TACAATTATTGAATCACATTGGTTGTGCCACTGCATAAGAGAAGAATATATAATCATTATCATATCATCTTATCATTTTCATAACCTTAGCCGGTAGTTTATCTTATAGCCACATATAATAACACAGAAGTTTAAGATTTAGTCTCGTAATTTTTTAAATGTGTCTAAAAGACCTCTAAACGTGTTTAGATCATTAATTTGTATGGAAATTTTGTGAACAAATAAAATTTAAACCTATTATTTGTGCTACGCTAAACTTTTTAAAGTGATAATTATGATTTTTTTCGTGTCTATTATGCTTCAAACCAATGACATTTTATTAAACGTTCAACGTCCATCAGATAATCATGAAGGTTCAATGACTCTGAAACCTGAACCTATTTACCGAGTGATATTAGTCCAATGGAGGGTTACGAGAATCTTCTTTGTATAGAAAAACTGCTTTCCCGAGTGAAAGAATAGTGAAACCCAAGTGAAAGAAGTCAGAACGTAGATTAAAAGCTATCCCGTCCCGATTTGTATTATTGTTCAAGCAGAGCATACACAATTTAACCCAAAGCAAAAAAAGTTAACCTAGCATGGATGATTTACTTTCATCTCTTTGAGCTATTTTTACCAGAATCAAAGAGGTAACAAAGTAAAAAAGATAAAAACTTGATTCCAACATTCTCATCCCACAACCTATAGGAACCAGCTATACTAACTAAAAATGGAATAAAAATTTTAAACTATCTCAAAACCTCTCCCCAAAACGGAAAAACAACGCCCCCGTGCCCGAGTTATTGTCGACAGCATACTCGACCCGAACAAGGCCTACCTTGACACCAGCACCATACGACGAACCATGCCCCATTCGCCTATATACCTCGGTCGGGTTTCCCTTCACATCCTTCGAACTTCCAAGATCGTTCCCGTGTTCAGCAAATGCATATACATGTGTGCCTTTAACCGGGACTCGTAGCTCAGCTGCAAGCTGAATGAAAGCAATAGGAGCTAGAAATTAGAATGCTCCAAATTCATGTTAAGAGTCGATTAACATTCTCGTGGACGTTCGAGATTTACCTCGAGGATGTTTCGTGCTGCACCGAGCTCACCCATATTGTAACCCCTCACAGAATAGGGTCCTCCAAGGGTAAAGGCATCATAACTTGGAAGGTCTCCTACACAGCCACCATAATGGCCATGGAGGACAAGCACAGGAGGAGGAGGTTTGCCAGCGCCTTCCTCGACCTGCTTCAGCTGTAAAAACCGTGTCAATGTAAGCTGGTGACGGTTGAAGAACGGAAATTTGCTGCCAACTCCGAGGCCTTGGTCTACCTGTAATATACACGAGGTATTCAACAATCAGCCACAGACAAAAGCTGTTCTACTCCCTTTTCGATGTCGATTAATCAGTGTTCTTTCTACCCATTATTAGTATGTAAACGACGCAAACAGTCGGTTCAACGAAACAATGAAAGGGTAACAAACACGACACGATGCAAATATTAAGGACTTGCACCTGAAATACGTTCCTCTCGCCAACTATAGAGCCATTGACAAATTTCGTATTATCCCGCGTTATGTTCGCTTGTAAAAATGCCATCCGATCGGTACCAGTCCCGCTCAGAGTCGTGGGTGGTCCATCGGCACTAATACCTCCACCAAGCAACGTCCTCTGACCATTCGAACAGATATTACTACTTTCGTCTCGTGTGATTACCTCCTCCATTACAAGCCCGTACGTAAATTTGCTTTGGCGGGTGAAATTCTATTCAACAAATGGCAACAACATTAGAAACATTGTTTCCAAAATATGCTACAAAACGAGATAAGCACCTCGGTAATATTAGCTTTAACACCGGCTCGATCGACCCATATCGGTGGAACTTCATCTGCCCCTGGTCCACCAGTGAAGACAGGACTCAGTTTTCGGCTGTTGAAGCAACTAACTCGAAGTGTTCGATTACGTGGGTTATAGACACCATCGAAATATGGATGCACGTACTCGAGCTTAAACGAAAGGTCATCCTGAGGAGATTTCATCAGAAGTGTTTGGGACAAATAGCCAGAAGCAGTGAAAGAGAAAACTAAACAATAATACTGACCTGGGGATTGAAAAAATTACTTGTTGTTATAGTACCAAGAATCGATCGATTCAACCCTTTGATATTTCGATGTTCGAAAGTAACCGTTCCACCGGGCTGCAGTGAAGCCTAAGAACACAAATCCCAGAAACATGTTCGATCGTAATTCGAATCTAAACGGTGGTAAAAGTAAAGAACATAGCATAACAAGGCATAACGTACCAAAGTGGGGCGTCCACCACGCCCAGGAACAATGCTCCATTCTGAACTGACTTCAGCGGTTTTTTGGTCGAGTTCTTTAAGTTTAATTTCGACGATAATCCCTCCTTCGCTCTTCTCGTCGGGTCGTGGATTCACTTCAATATTGGAAAACAAAGCAAGCGAGTTGATGTTCCTCAGAGCTTGCTTTCCTGCTTCTATGTTAAAAACATGGCCCGGACGAAGCTGTGACACGATTCAAAATTTTGAACACATAAGAATGCCTAGCCACCCAACGAAGTTACAATTGTGACTCTATGAGACCCTCCCGTTAACACCGTTACCTAAATGATAAATGATGATGTGACGTGCTTATCGGATATATATCGAACCATTTGAAACAATGAGATGAAGAACAATAGACAACTAAACAAAATAAATAGAGTGACGGTTTTAAAAAGGATTCGATATATATGCCACATTTTTTTTGTCCCATTTTCGATTTCCCTTCTATGTTGTGTTGAAACAATTAACGTTTCTACAATAGCATGTACGATAACTGTAATGGCACAAGCTCACCACTAACAGATATTGTCTTCTTTTGGTTTCAAGTTTTAAAACGTGTCTGCTAGGGAGAGGTTTCCACACCCTTATAAAGAATGTTTCGTTCTCCTCCCCAACCGATGTGACATCTCACAATCAACCCCCCTTTGAGGCCCAGCGTCCTCGCTGGCATTTGTTCCTTTCTCCAATCGATGTGGGACCCTCCAATCCATCCCCTTCGGGGCCCAGCGTTCTTGTTGACACAATGCCTCGTGTCCACCCCCTTCAGGACTCAGCCTTCTCGCTGGCACATCGCCTAGTGTTTTGTTCTCCTCCCCAACCGATGTGGGATCTCATAATCCATCCCCCTTTGGGTCCCAATGTCCTCGTTGACATTTGTTCCTTTCTCCAACCGATGTGAAACACCCCAATACACCCCCCTTTAGAGCCCAATATCCTTGCTGGCACACCGCCTTGTGTTCACCCCCTCCAGGGCTCGGCCTTCTCGCTAACACACCACCTCGTGTCCACCCCCTTCAAGGCTCAGCCTTCTCACTAGCACATCGCTCGGTGTTTTGCTCTCCTCCCCAATTGATGTGGGATCTCACAATCCACTCTCCTACAGGGCACAGCATCCTACCTAGCATTTGTTCCTTTCTCCAATCAATGTCAGACCTCCCAATCCACCCCCTTCGGGGCCCAGCGTCCTTGCTGGTACACTGCCTCATGTCCACTCTCACTTCAGGGCTCAGCCTTCTCACTGGCACATAGCCCGGTGTCTAGCTCTGATATCGTTTGTAACGGCCTAAGCCCACCACTAGCAGATATAATCCTCTTTGGGATTTCCCTTCCAAGCTTCCCCTCAAGGTTTTAAAACACGTCTACTAGGGAGAGGTTTTTACACCTTTATAACAAATGTTTCGTTCTCCTCCCCGACCGATATAGGATCTCACAATAACAGTGTTAACCCCGTCAACTACATATCGTCATAGTTAAGATAAGAAAAACACACATGAAACTCCTTAAAGTTTATGAACTAAATGGGGCCATAACCATCAAACTTTAGGATCAAAATTTTAATTGAACCAACAATTATTGAAACAATCAAACACCTAGTGAAGGTTATATAGGATTCTACCTGTTTGGGCAATTCCCTCCTCACCACAGGGAGTTGAGTGTTTCCCTCAACAACATTACCAAGCTTGTCTTGGAACTGAATCACCAGCTGAGTTATGTCCCCTTCCACCACCTCACAAACAACCTCTTTGGTATTCAAATTCCCGAAATTCACCACCTGAGCGCACGCATACCCTTCGTCGTGGTACCATTTCTGCACCGTGTCCCGAATCTTCTGCAAAAGCCTCGCACTCACCTTACCACGATCCCTCAACATCCTTAGCACCTCCCTCTCCACTGACTCTGGTAACAAACATGGCCTCGCCCTATCAATTCTCCTCTTGTATTCCCTCTCCTGGCTCCTAAAATACGCCATCTTCTCCTTATCCGTCATATCGGCATCCATTTCCATTGGCTTTGACTGCTTCATCAGACCAACATTGATACATCTAAACCTATTGGCGGACTGCCATGTACTTTCATTGAACGAAATTGTGATACCAAGAGTACCATCAGCGTTAGTTTTACCTTCTAAATCGACCTTCTCGAACATCCCACACGTCACGAGGTTTTCGAGCTCTTTCTGAAGCTGAGCTTTGGAGTATATCCCACCAGGTCTCAATGAAACCATCTCAAAGAACGAGTCCTCGGTGCCGACGGTGGTTTTCCTCCGGCGATCAAAGAACTGAATATCAGAAACCTTATATTTCTTAAACCCACTAAGCTTATTTAGCTGCACCACAATGTTGGCAGGCAAACCATGAGAATCCCATTCCCGAGTCTGTGGCTCGTCCGCCAATGCAGCAGGGGAAAAGAATCTCCTCCAAAACCCGCCGCTCTCGTCACCGCCTCCGCCACCGCCACCGCCTCCGCCACTCCCTCCACCAAAATTCCCATCCCCATTTCCGAGAAACGAGCAGAATTTGAGAACAAGGGTAACAGAGGACGACAGAGCAAGGGCTTTAACGATGGATTTGATGTGAGGTTTGGAAGGGTTGGATTGAACGGGTTGTGGGGTTTGCGAAGAGGAAGATTGATGGCATTTCAAGGTGGGGAAATGGGGGTTGTTAGAGACGGCGATTGAGGGCGGAATCCGGCGGCGGCGGCGGGAAGCCGGTGAGTTGGGGAAATTCGTGGCAGTGGGGAGATGGGTTTGCGCGGCGAGGGCTGGCATCTTGGATCGAGAGGCAAAAAGAAGGCGATAAGAAGAAATCGGAATTTTGATTTTGTTCTTCTGCTCAATTGTCTTCTGTTCTTGCTTCTCTTCTCTATATCAGCAATTTTTTTTTTAGTATTTTGTTTTTTTAAGGGCGACTTTTTCAACGTTTTTTATTATTCTAATACTAAATTATTAAAAACTTTAAATTAATAAAAATACTCTTTTTAATTTCAAAAAAATTTAAAAATATCTTTACAATAGTTATATTTATAAAAAAAAATTTAAAAATTGTTATAGACTACTCATAATTTTTTAATATTATTTTTAAAAGTTTATAACTAATCCTATTTTAAAATTTTAAAAAAATTAAGAAATTTCAAGTAAATTTTTTTAAATAATATATATTAATTAGTTTAAAAGTATTTAAGTATTTTTGAAATAAAAGTAAAATTTAATGATATTTTTAATAATTTAATTAAAATTTAAAAGTAGAAAGAACGAAAGAGCCCTAATTCCACGAGCTTGAACGAAGACGAAGATAAAACGGTACGAAATTCCTAATTGATGTCTCAATAAGTCGCTTGAATCATACTTCCCAGATTAATCCAGAGTTGAGTTCAGTCCAATTCGTTTGGCCTCTGACTCACCGGCTCTCTCTCGCCGTCGCTGCCACCGCCGGGGAGCGTTCGGAGCTTCTTCTCTCCCTCAGTTTCTCCCCAACCCATTGCTTACAACAACACAAACCCTGAAAAATGTCCGGCGGGTTTTTCCGGGTAAGGATCGAAATGAACTTATAACTTAGTTTTCAGCTCGTTTCTTGGTTCTTTGTTTAATCCCAAACGAATCAGCGCGTTTCTGAAGCCATGTGTTCTTGGCTGGGCGAGTGTTTAGGGGTTTGGGTCTTGATTGGACAAGTTCTTTTTAGTAGCTTTCATTATCATTGTGAAGTGAAGAACTTCCCAACTTATTGTTCTTGTTTATAAATTGTTCTTTGTCTTGTTAGATCAGAATTATCATTTCATAATTAATTTGTCTTTAATTGTGGATTTTTCCTGTATGTTCTTGGTATTTTCTTGAGATTTTTATGGACGTTTTTGACTAGGGTACGTCTACGGACCAAGACACTCGTTTTTCAAACAAGCAAGCAAAGCTGCTGAAGTCACAGAAGTTCCCTGCTGAACTAGACCAACTGGTTCGTCGTTTTCATCTTCAAATTATTATGTTGTGGTAATTGCAATTGAGTGAAATGTTAATCTGTACTGCTATGAATGTTAAACTATTTTAAGGGTTAATTAGTAATTCTTAAGCACGAGTGATGTGTCTTAGGTTGATACGACAAAGGTGAAGATGGACGTTATCAAGCCGTGGATTGCTACGAGGGCGACGGAGCTTCTTGGGTTTGAAGATGAAGTTCTTATTAACTTCATATATGGCCTTTTGGATAGCAAGGTAATAAAAAGATTTTTACTGTAGAATTGCAGGCAATTTGATTGCACAACTTTTTCGTATTCTTATTATTACTTGAGTTCGATAATTGCAATATGGGATATCAAACCATTAACCCTTAAGATGGTAATAAGTACGGAGCTATTAGATGATAAAAGTCCCACATTAGCTAATTTAGAGAATGATCATGGGTTTATAATCAAAGAATACTCTCTCTATTGATATGAGGCCTTTTGGGGAAGCCCAAAGCAAAGCCATGAGAGCTTATGCTCAAAGTGGATAATATCATACCATTGTGGAGAGTCGTGTTCATCTAACATGGTATCAGAGCCATGCCCTAAACTTGGTAGTGCCAATAGATGGGTAAATCCTCAAATGTCGAACAAAGGACTCCAAAAGAAAAAAGGAGTCGAGCCTCCTCGAAGGCATAGTAAAAAATGACTAAGACTCTAAAAGAAAAAGGAGTCGAGCCTCAATTAAAGGGAGACGTACTTTGTTTGAGGGGAGGTGTTGGATGATGAAAGTCCCACATCGGCTAATTTAGGTAATGATCATGGGTTTATAATCAAAGAATAATCTCTCAATTGATATGAGGCCTTTTAAGGAAGCCCAAAGCAAAGCCATGAGAGCTTTTGTTCAAAGTGGACAATATCATATCATTGTTGATCGAATATCTCAAGGAAAGAACACTTGTTTGAGATTCGAATCATTCCACAAACTAGATTGATCATGTCGAGCTTGAATGATTCTACATGCAAACTAAAGTACATAGAATTGCAAAGAAACTTAGCCATTACAAAGATGACATACATGGCTTGATATAGCCTCAAAATAAAAACCCTTAACCTTCTTGAGGCATTCCAAGAGTGGTAACTATATTTCATGACCATAATTAGTCACCATGTATATTTTATGGCTATAATTAACTACTGTGTAAATAAACCTTAAAATACATTAAATAAATACTATAACTCAAAATGATGATCCACTCAAAATTTTTAACAATGAAACATCTTTTGGTAATTTTGACAATATTTTCTTCACATCTTCCTTGAACTTTATGTTGCATGATTGATGTCTTGGTTCATATCATGTCGTTCCTTTCTGAGGCTATTGAATGGTGGTTCGGCTCAAGACATACTACACTAGTGGCATGTGGCAGATGAATTGAGGCTGTCCCAGTTTACTAAAATGCATACTCTATAGAAATGGTTTAAGCTGTACTGTTCAATTTGCATCAATTGACTGCTTTGGTACAGGAAGTGAATGGGAAGGAAGTTCAAATACAACTCACTGGGTTCATGGAAAAGAGTACTGTGAAGTTCATGAAAGAGCTTTGGACACTACTTCTAAGTGCCCAGACGAATGCCAGTGGTGTACCTCAACAATTTTTGGATGCCAAGGAAGAAGAAATTAGGAAGAAGAAGGTTTCTTGATTTCGTTAAGTTTTATTGTATGGCTAGTAGTTACGTGGATTGCTCGGTGTCTTTCAATTGATTAGTTCTCTTTGATTATTATAGGCAGAGACAGATTTTCTTGCAAATGAAATTCAGAAAAAGAGAGAGAAGGAAAATAAAGAAATGGAGGAGCAGAGATCAAAGAATATGGTAAGTTGTTTATTTATGTTGGAGTTGTAATTGATTGGAATTGGTTTTTGGTCATAACTTTTCTCTGTATTTCCTCTGGCATTCAGCTAGCTTCTGCAATTATTTGGGTTCATGTCCTTTACCTCGAACTACTGTAGGACGATGGGGCTGAAAAGGTGGCCAATTTTGTATTGGAGCCTACGTCAATGAATCGTCCAGAGGACGAGGAAGAGGCTGAAAAGAGTAATGGTGTTAGGGGAAGAAGCAGGTAATGACTTGTGATAAACTGATTTTCAGATTTAGTGTGATGCTTTATTTTTGTACCGTTTAAGATATGATGGAGAAGCATTTTTGTGAGATCCCGCGTCGGTTGGGGAGGAGAACGAAACATTCTTTATAAGGGTGTGGAAACCTCTCCCTAGCAGATGCGTTTTAAAACCTTGAGGGGAAGCTTAGAAGGAATTGCCCAAAAGAGGACAATATCTGCTAGCGGAGTTGTTACGAATGGTATTAGAGCCAGACATCAGGCATTGTGCCAGCAAGGATGCTGAGTTTCGAAGGGGGTAGACATCAGGTGGTGTGCCTGCAAGGACGTTGGGCCTCGAGAGAGGGGGGTGGGAGGTGGATTGTGAGATCCCCACATCGGTTGGCGAGGAGAACGAAATGTTCTTTATAAGGGTGTGGAAACCCCTCCCTAGAGACACATTTTAAAACCTTGAGGGGAAGTCCAAAAGGGAAAGCCCAAATAGGACATAAATCTTTGAATCATCATATTTGCTGTGATGTTAATGAAGGGTTCAGACTATTCCCCGTGTTTTTGGGTATAAAAGAGTCCAGTTGACCCTAAGCGTTGGGCTTGGGCTGTTACAAATGGTATCAGAACCAAACACCGGGCGGTATGCCAGTGAGGACTCTGAGCTTCGAAGGGGGCAGACATCGGGTGTTGTGCCAGTGAGGATGCTGGGCCCCGAAAGGGGATGGATTATGAGATCCCCCATTGGTTGGGGAGGAGAACGAAACATTTTTTATAAGGGTGTAGAAAGCTCTTCCTAGTAGACGCGTTTTAAAAACCTTGAGGGGAAGCCCGAAAGGGAAAGCCTAAAGATAACAATATCTGCTAGCGGTGTGCTTGGACGGTTACAATTTTTGTACCTTCAAATTACGACAAAGTTACATTCTTACTTATTTTATTGTCACTTCTAAATTTGAGTGATGCATATATTTATTTCTACAAGGGTAATAAATATGTTTTTTTTTTCTTAATAGAAGTATGTGTGGTTGTGGTGCTTTTCATAATCTCCTAGTTGTACTAATGCTTTTGTCCTATTTTCTTTTTAGTGATGGACACAAGTCAAGGAGTATGTCTCGATCACCTCAACGACTACGAGACTCCTTTTCACAAGAAAGATTATCTATTAGCCCACGTCGTAGGGACCATCGTGATTCATCCTCTCCTCGACATAGATCATCTGATTCAAGAAGGTCTAGATCTACTTCAAATCGTAAATCTCTTTCTCCAGTAGTGCATCAGTTGCGGTCTCCTTCTCAACATAGTTCACCATCTCCTCATTGTAGATCACCACATCAACTATCTTCGTCTGGGCAACGTCGATCATCGTCACCTGCACAACGAAGGTCACCATCACTTGATAAGCATAATAGATCACCATCACCATCTGAGCATTGCAGGTCACTATCACCAATTAGACACAGTCGTTTACCTTCACCTGCTCGACATCGTAGATCACAATCTCCTGAATGGCATCGTAGATCACCATCTCCTGAATGGCGTCGTAGATCACCATCACCAAAATGGAGTTGTAGGTCACCGTCACCAAGACAACGTCGTAGGTCTCCATCTCCAAGACGACGTCGTAGGTCTCCATCACCAAGACGACATCGTAGGTCTCCATCACCAAGACGACGTCGTAGGTCTCCATCGCCAAGACGACGTCGTAGGTCTCCATCACCAAGACGACGTCGTAGGTCTCCATCACCAAGACGGCGTCACAGGTCTCCATCACCTGTACGACGCCGAAGGTCACCAACTCCTATACGACGTCGAAGGTCACCAACTCCTGTACGACGTCGATGGTCACCATCTCCAATACGAAGTCGAAGGTCACCATCGTCGCCGCGTCATTACAGGTCACCATCTCCACACCGTCGCAAATCACCTTCCCTTGTGCGTCGTCATAGATCGCCATCTCCAGCACACTACCGGAGATCGCCCTCACCTATTAAACACCACCCATCTCGTTCTCCAGGGCAACGCTCTATGTCACCTTCATCCTCACCAATACAGAAATTTGATAGGCCATCACCACATCCTCTAGAACGTAGATCTCCATCATCTCCAGCACGTCTCAAGAGATCAAGCCTTTCTCAACATAGATCCATTTCACCATATGATCAGAATTATTCATCAAAGGAGCGGGGAAACCGATCGCCTGTCAAAGTAAAATCTCCCAGGGTCAGAACCAGGTACTTCTCTTTTCCTGTATTAAGCTTGCATCCTGTGTGATGGTTTCTACCTACTTAGCTGCATGTTATTAATCTGTTGATCAAAACTGCTAGATGGTAAGAGTACTAGCCATCTATAGAACAGTAAATCTGCAGGCTGCTGTTGAAACTTTTTAGTTCTTGAATTTGTGAATTAATTTAACTTGATCTTTAGTGAAGCATCTAAAGAAAATTAGTTTGGATTCTTTTACTATTTGTTTGGCTCATATGATTGTGATTTGCTTTGCTGATGGGTTTTTTGTGATGTCCCACGTTGGTTGGGGAGGAGAACAAACCACCATTTATAAGGGTGTGGAAACCTTCCCCTAGCAGACGTGTTTTAAAGCCTTGAGGGGAAGCCCGAAAGGAAAAGCCCAAAGAGGACAATATTTGCTAACGGTGGATCTGGGTCGTTACAGTTTTATTCATCTGTTTTATGATAAGTTCACTCACCTGGAGTGTTAGTTTATGGACTTGCCCCTGATTCTTTGGAATTTAGAAAGAAATATCAGGAACTAAGGATCCTCGTAGAAGGGTATTCTGTTATTTTAATCGTTTATACGTGAAATTACAGGCCTGTTACTCTTGTTTTTGTTTTATATTTATTTTATAGTGATGAAAGAAGCTACTCACGCCGAGGTAAAGCCAAGGAAACTGAGGCTCGGACTGTCGAAAATAATAAGGGTAGGAAAAGACACAGAAGATCAGACAGGAGTGACACTTCTTCGGAGAGAAGACACAGAAGATTAGACAGGCGTGACACTTATTCGGAGAGAAGACACAGAAGATCAGACAGGCGCGTCACTTCTTCGGAAGACAGCTATGATAGTGAATTGGAGAGGAAGGAGGCCAGGAGAAGGAAGGAGGAGGAGGAGGAGAGGAGGTGTTGGAAGGAGAAGAAGCGACAAAGACGTGAAGAGCATGGACGTAAAAAGGGAAAGCGGCGTGCTGAGAAGACGAAAGCTAAGACTCTCAGTGATGATTGCTCGGACGATGGTCGAGCTGTAAGGGAAGTGTGTCGTCCGAGTGATGGTGCGTATGAGGCCGAGCAGAGAAGGTTAGAGGTCGAGTTGAGGAATAAGGCACTGGAAGCATTCATTGCAAGGAAAGGGAGAAGGCATAATAAATCTTCAGAATAGTCTTTTCCTTCCACATAAGAGCTCTTGATAAATGGTGATTTCTTTGATGTTCATTTGAATGCAAACTCAACACAGATCTTTCTCCTTGCCTTTCTTGAGCTTGTTTTGGAGTTCTTTTAGAATGGCAGCCTTACCTTAGCTACTTAGAGAAAATCGTATCGAATCTTTAGCTCAATGTTGCATAGACGTTTAAAAAGTTAAGTACACTAACTAAACAGACGAACGAGAACAAAACCTAAAATTTAACTTAATTTACGTTTGTAATTAGGATTTGGTAACGGTATCTCCACATTTTGATCGATAGGGAGAGGACCCAAGAGCGGATTTCTCACTAACAGGGAGACAAGAGACGACTTTCAATAAGTGTTAGGGATGAGACGCCTACGAAAGGACTGAAATTTTTGTCGGCATACCAGACATGTCCAGATGTCCATTAGGTTTGAGTTTTTATTACATAATTTAAAAATGAATGAAATATAAAAAATAAAAAATAAAAATCTATTTGTTGTATTTATAATTTTTAAAAAATATCTATGGGTATCTTACAAGCCTTGAAGAAATATCTATTATCTAATGTTTTGAAGGTGCCCAATTTCCAGACGGTCGACATGTCGTTCGCGTCGGAATTTGGAATAGCCTGTGGCATGAAGCCGAAGCATAACGAGAAGGACGCGGACATCTGGAAGGGTCAAAATCCCAAGAGCAACGACGGCTCAACTACGGAGCTTCCATTCAAATTCCCCATGGGATGATTGAAATTTCAAAGCCTTTCACGGAAACATAATTCTGTTCAATCCTTCCGTGATGTGGGCGCTTCGGACCCCCCAATATACCCAATACCCACCTTTGTCCCGCCGCCATTCTTCCGCTCATTCCCCTTCAAAACCCTCAATCTGCTCCGTCTCCTTAAACTCTTCAACCGCTGCAAATTCCAATAAAAATCAGTTGATTCAATCGCTGTGCAAACAGGGCAATCTAAAACAAGCCCTTTTGCTCCTCTCCCATGAATCCAATCCTACCCAACGGACGTGGGAGCTTTTAATCCTCTCCGCCGCTCGCCGGAACTCTCTTTCCGATGGCCTTGACGTCCATCGACGCCTCGTCGATGGGGGATTTGACCAAGATCCTTTCCTGGCCACCAAGCTTATCAATATGTTTTCCGAATTGGAATCTGTTGACAATGTACGTAAGGTGTTCGACAAAACGCGTAAGAGAACTATATTTGTTTGGAATGCGTTGTTTAGAGCTCTTGCGTTGGCGGGTCATGGAAAAGACGTACTGGAATTGTATGCCCAGATGAATATGATGGGAGTTCCTTCTGATAGGTTTACTTATACTTATTTGCTCAAAGCCTGTGCTGCTTCAGAGTGTTTGGTTTCATTTCTCCAGAAGGGTAAGGAAATTCATGCGCATATCTTGAGACATGGGTATGAAGCTCATGTTCATGCAATGACTACTCTGGTGGATATGTACGCAAGGTTTGGGTGTGTTTCTTATGCAGGTGCTGTGTTTGATGAAATGCCTGTGAGAAATGTGGTTTCTTGGAGTGCTATGATTGCGTGCTATGCAAAGAATGGGAAGCCATACGAAGCTTTGGAACTCTTTCGTGAGATGATGCTCAATACCCACGATACCGTGCCGAATTCCGTGACGATGGTCAGCGTACTCCAATCCTGTGCTGCTCTTTCTGCTCTGGAGCAAGGGAAGCTTATCCACGCTTACATTCTTAGGAGGGGTCTTGATTCAATCTTGCCAGTTATAAGTGCTCTTGTGACCATGTATGCAAGATGTGGTAAGCTTGAGTTAGGCCAACTAGTTTTTGACTTTATGCATAAGAGAGATGTTGTCATATGGAATTCCTTGATTTCGAGTTATGGAGTACACGGATATGGAAGAAAAGCAATCGAAATTTTCGAAGAGATGGTTGATCATGGAGTCTCACCCAGTTACATATCATTTGTAAGTGTTTTAGGTGCTTGCAGCCATGCCGGGCTTGTTGAAGAGGGGAAGGAGTTGTTTGAATCCATGGCAAAGAAACATGGTATACAGCCTGGTGAGGAGCACTATGCTTGTATGGTTGATCTTCTTGGGCGTGCGAATCGATTGGACGAAGCAGCCAAGATTGTAGAGGATCTGCGTATTGAACCAGGGCCAAAAGTATGGGGCTCTCTTCTTGGTGCCTGTAGGATTCATTGTCATGTCGAGCTAGCTGAACGAGCAAGCAAAAGGCTTTTCGAGCTCGAACCTACGAATGCCGGGAATTATGTACTCCTAGCCGATGTTTATGCAGAAGCTAACATGTGGGATGAGGTAAAGAGAGTTAGAAAACTACTTGATTCCCGCGAACTACGAAAGGTCCCGGGTAGAAGTTGGATCGAAGTACGAAGGAAGATCTATTCATTTACATCTGTTGATGAGTTTTATCCACAGGCAGAGCAGCTCCATGCCCTGTTAATGAATTTGTCAAATGAGATGAAGCAAAGAGGGTATACCCCACATACTAAAGTGGTGCTGTATGATCTTGATGAGGAAGAAAAGGAAAGGATTGTGTTGGGTCATAGCGAAAAGCTCGCAGTTGCTTTTGGACTCATCAATACAAGCAAGGGGGACACCATAAGGATATCTAAGAACTTGAGGTTATGTGAAGACTGCCATTCTTTCACAAAATTCATTTCGAAGTTTGCTGATATCGAGATTATGGTTCGAGATGTGAATCGCTTCCACCATTTCAAGGACGGAGTTTGCTCGTGTGGAGATTATTGGTAGGTTGTATACTTGCAAATCCTTGCCTTATTATTTGTTTTTGCTAGTACCATTATGATAATCACAGGTGATGCAACAGTTCTATTGGGCAGCTACATAGACATAGTTGAACACTTTCACACACCTTGAAAATTGATTTCTTGAGGCCTGTAGTTTTATTGAGACGTCCTCTAGAGAAAATGCAAAAGAAAATGCATCATTTTGATGTGAAATTGAACCTCCCTTGGGGAAAAGCCTTCTATTTCTGTTCAATGACCCGACCTCCCTCTGCTCTTTCACCATCTGGGCTACCTTTCCTGCCTATGCTATTCTCCCCCAGTGCAGGCCTACCACGTTTCGCGCCTGTGGTGTTTTTCCCATACGATCTTTACCAGTAGTGTCATCCTCCCCGTTGACTGTATGGGCAGATTGTCCTTCGCTGTTGTGTTCTGTTAGGCTATGAATTATAGGAATAAATGTAGTTGAATGAGACAGGAGGCGGGTGCTCTAAAATTACTTTCAATCTCTTGGGCTAAAAAGAAAAAAGAATTTCCATATCAGTTTTAGGGACACCCTTCCCTTCTTTGGAGTTATCCTTCTTCGACGACTCCCTCTATTTTCATTCTGGTCACGGCACATATAGAGAATAGTACGATTCCTCCTAGAGAGACACCTTTGCGAAACCTTCCCCGCCATAGGAGAAATCAAACCTCAAACTCCATTAATGTATGACTTATTTAAGGCGTCCTAGTAAACTAAAGCATGCATTTTTTTCAACCAACTTTTACTTGAATATTGAATTAAACCAAAAGGTTAGTGTCCTAGGAATTGGGATAATCTTGTAATTGTAACTTTTGGTTCTGAGTTAAAAGATAGTCTTAGTTGCTAGTTGGATTTAGTTGTTACTTGGCTTTGGTTCTTGGATTAGGCTGTGTTCTGTTATTTGCTTTTAATGAATAGGTATAGTCTCTTGTATTTTGGTAATGAAAGAAGACAATGTAATCTCCTCGATTTTAGGCTATATCGATGTGAGAAAAACCCTGTCCTCGAACAAGTTGGTGGGTAAGAATAAGCGCGAGTTTGAAATGACTTTCAAGTACTCAAAAGTTGTTTGTAAGTCGTTCAAAAGTCATCCCAAATAAATCTTATGAGACAAGGTTTCTTTTCTGAAGATCTTCCGATCTGGTTCCTCCTTTTGGAGGATTGGTTTCTTTTATGAAAATCTTTTGATCGGCTTCCTCCTTTTGGTGGATTGATTTCTGTTTTGAAAATCTTTCGATTAGGTTCATCCTTTTGGAGGATTGGTTTCTTTTTTGAAGATCTTTCTATCACCTCTTCCATTGGATTGATTTCTTTTCTGAAGATCTTTCGATCAGCTTCCTCCTTTTGGAGGATTGGTTACAAATGGTCGCTCAAGATCTTTTTGTTATAAAATCGACCGAAGATGCCAAAAGGGATTTAGAGAAAAAGACGATGGCATTCAATATTTGTCTTCAAATGAAGTATACTATTCTATCTCCATTACCCTATCGAGTACGTTTAATGAGAACGAATCATTTTTTGTGCTTTGAAGTCTCATTTGAAGAATCGTCTTCTTTGTTAAATTACAATTTGAGGCTCGTGTTGTGTGAGTCTCGTTGAACTTTTCTTCAATTTATTATCGGTTTGGTTCTTAAGTTTTTTTATATGTTTGGTATTTTTACATATTTTTGAATATTTGTATATAAAATTGGAAGTTTAAGATTCTATTAGATAGAAAATTCAATTTTATACTCAATTAATTTATTAAACGGAATCTTATAAATATAATGGTATATTATATTATGTGAATTATTTTCAAAGATTAATTTTATTACTTATGTAGTTGTAATATTATGTGAATTTATTAAACTATTCCAAAGTTTTAGGGAAAAAGCACCATGTTCATATACTATACCACTATTATGTAACGTCATACCATATTTTTATTTCATTTTAACAAATTTTTAATAAGAATAGTTTTTTTAAACAATTTTAAAATTCGTGGCAAGAATAAAAATTAAAAAAATCGGTACATCATAGATTCGGTTTAACCTAATAATTACAATTAGCTTTATTACATAATAATTATAATAATAGCTAAATGAATTTATGATTTACATTAAGCACAATTAAAGATATTCACACCTTTTTCAAAATTTACCATTATAATCTCATAAAGTTTGGAAATTAATTTCATGAATTTTTTTTTCTTTTTTAAAAAGTTTTTAACTACGAAAAATAACATAAATTTATTAATATTATTCATTGTAATAATTTATATAATTTTTTTTTGTTAATATTCTTCCACTTTTTAAAAAAAAAATTAAAAAAAATATATATTTAGCTTTAAAAAAATATTTATAAAATTTAAAAAATAACATTAATCTTTTTTTACGGGATAAAAACGTACCTCATAAATTATCAATAAGCATTTTTATGTTATTTTAAAAATTTTATGAGTATTTTTGAAATACGGTTTTTTATTTTATTTTATTTTTAAGTTGAAATGTATTTTTTAAAATTTTTATAAAAGTTTAAGAATATTAATGAGAATTTTGATATAAAGGATATTTTTGAAATATTGGGTATTTTTTGGAAAAAGTTTTAAGAGCGGTGGCTTGGGAGCCTGCAACGTGCTCAAACATGGACGGAGAGGGAGGGGGAGAGAGAGAGCACATGGAAATGGAAGAAAAAGGCAAATTGAGATTTACATATATTGTAAACCATAAACCTTCAGATTCTATTGCTTTCTCTTCCCTCCATTCATGGCTGAGCTTCTTGAATCTGCCTGGCGGGTATTGCTTTCTCTTCCTCTCTTCTTTATCTTCTTCTTTCCGTCTTAGATTTGTTCTTCATTTTCTGAACTTCTGTTCGCTGTCAAACTGGTTTTTGATGTCGTAGTGTTGCTCTTTTGAATTTTACTCTTCTACTTGTTACATTGCCCTAATTTTGGGGTTTTTTTGTGTGGTGAAATTCATCTTCTACTGTTGATTTGAATTAGGATCTTGATGTTTAGAGCTAATGGCTTCCATGTCTGTGGCGCTCTGATGGAGTTACGGATGCCATTTTTTCAGAATTTTGTTTTGTTTTCCGTTTGGAGTGAATTTTGGTTTGTTCTTTTTTTGAAATGTGAGGGTTTTTGTGAGATCACACGGGTGGTGAGGGGAAGGAAACATTTCTTACAAGGCGTAAAAATCTCTCCATATTAGACATGCTTTAAAACTTTGAGGGGAAGCACTGCAAGGGAAAGCCTAAATAGGAGAATATTTGCTAGCGGGCTGTGTGCCAGCGAGGACGCTGGACATCAAAGGGGTAGATTGTGAAATCACACATCAGTTGTAGAGGGGAGCGAAACATTCGTTATAAGGGTGTGGAAATCTCTCCCTAGCAGACGTGTTTTAAATTCTTGAGAGGAAGCCTAAAAGGGAAAACCCAAATATGACAATATTTGTTAGTGGTGAGCTTGAACAGTTACAAATGGTATCAGAGCCAGACACTGGGCGGTGTGCTAGGGAGGACGATGGACCCCCAAGGAGGTGAATTGCAAGATTGAAAATCTCTCCCTAGTAGACACGTTTTAAAACCGTGAGGGGAAGCCTAGAAGGAAAAACCCAAATAGGACAATATTTCCTAGCGATGGGCTTGAACTATTACAAATGGTATCAGAGCGAGACATCAAGCGGTGTGCCAACGAGGACGCTAGGCCTCCAAGGAGGTGGATTCTGAGATCACACATCGGTTAGAGGGGGGAACGAAACATTCTTTATAAGGGTGTGGAAATCTCTCCCTAGCAGACGTGTTTCCAGAAGAGAAATCCCAAATAGAACAGTATTTGCTAGTGGTGGGCTTAAACCGTTACAAATGGTATTAGAGCCAGACACCGGGCGGTGTGCCAGCAAAGATGCTAGGTCCGCAAGGGGGTGGATTGTGAGATCGGTTGGAGAAGGGAACAAAAGATTTCTTATAAGGATGTGGAAATCTCTCCCTTAGTAGACACACTTTAAAACCTTGAGGGGAAGCACCAAAAGGGAAAACTCAAATAAGACAACACAACATTGCTAGCGGTGGGTTTGAACTCTTACCGTTTCCATTTACTTTTTCTTTTTGACAACATGGGCTCGCTGGAATGTAGAATTACGCTATGGTTCTTTATACATCTTGTACTTCTTTTCATGAATTTTCTTTTCCTCCCATGATGCAGTATCTGATCACAAACTTCAGTGATTTTCAACTAGCTTGTATTGGAAGCTTTATAATCCATGAAAGCGTGTTCTTCTTATCTGGGCTTCCCTTTGTTTTTCTGGAAAGAGCAGGGTGGCTAAGCAAGTACAAGATCCAGGTTTGCCTTCTTGCTTCACTAGAAATCTTCACAAGTTCTTATGGATGCTTGATCAATATTTGATATTTGAATAAGATTTACCTTTGTTTGTGATTAATGTATGATTATGAACTAGATTAGAAATAATTAGTGCTTTAAGCTCTATTTCTCATTGATTATTCTTTCTATCAAGAAGAATGATATGATATGAAAAGAAAAGAAAATCACTGCTTCTTGAGCTGATACTTGTGGATGCAGGCAAAGAACCTATCAATGGAGTTTTATCGCTCGAGTAATTAACTCGACTAATTATGGGTTAATTTTTTCTGCTTTATTCAGGCTAAGAATAATAGTCCTGCTGCTCAAGGAAAATGTATTTCGCGCCTACTGCTTTATCACTTTGGTGTAAATCTGCCCGTTATGATCGTTTCGTATCCGGTGTTCAAACGTATGGGCATGAGAAGCACTCTTCCATTGCCATCCTGGTATCTTCAGGTTCTTTATGTTCTAAAGCATATATTTTAGGAGTCTTATCTAGCTGGGTTTAGTTTATGTTTTTTTTTTTCGTGCAATCTCATATTGATTGGAGAGGAGAACGAAACATTCTTTATAAGGGTGTGGAAACCTCTCTCTAGTTGACGCATTTTAAAACAAAGAGGACAATATCTGCTAGCGATGGGCTTGGGCCGTTACATCCCCACATCGGTTGGGGAGGAGAACGGAATATTCTTTATAAGGATGTGGAAACCTCTCCCTAGTAGACGCGTTTTAAAACCTTGAGGGGAAGTTCAAAAGGGAAAGCCCAAAGAAGACAATATCTACTAGTAGTTGGCTTGGGCTGTTACAACCCTACATCAGTTGGGGAGGAGAACGAAACATTCTTTATAAGGGTGTGGAAACCTCTTCCTAGACGCGTTTTAAAACCTTGAAGGGAAGCCCGGAAGGTAAAGTCCAAAGAGGACAATATGTGCTAGCGGGGTGGGCTCGGACCGTTACATTTTCCTTATCTTGGGTTATATCATTACCTTTTCAAGAATTTAATTTGGTTTGCGTTTCATTCATGTAGGAAAGTCGTTTTCGGCCAGATAATATTTTACTTTATTGTGGAGGATTTTGTTTTCTACTGGGGGCATAGAATTTTACACACCAAATGGCTGTACAAGAACGTCCACAGCGTGCATCACGAGTAAGCGAGATTTACGAATGAAAATTCATGGATATGCTGCCTTCTTCCATGATAAAATCGTCTTAGGCTGTCTTATCGTTCTTATATGTGCAGATACGCTACCCCTTTTGGACTAACATCAGAATATGCTCACCCTGCCGAGATCCTGTTCCTCGGATTCGCAACCATTGTCGGTCCTGCTCTTACCGGTCCCCATCTAATGACTCTGTGGTTATGGATGGTACTTCGAGTGCTAGAGACGGTCGAGGCTCATTGTGGTTACGATTTTCCTTGGAGCCCTTCAAACTTCATACCTTTGTATGGGGGGTGAGTTGATTTGGCTTTGTAATGTCTTAAAGGAATACTTTGCTCTTTATCTGTTGTTCCTGAATCAGCTTTGCTCTTTCTCCACAGTGCTTACTTTCATGATTATCATCACCGGCTGCTTTATACAAAATCTGGCAACTACTCGTCGACGTTCACTTACATGGACTGGTAAGTTCGGGTCCGAAAAAGGTTGAATCGTTTATTACGTTATTGGTTTGAGCTTCATAGCATTAAAACCCGCTTTGTGGAACATTGATTTACCATTCATTCAATAGTTTCACGACTATTTCCTCGACGGTTGATCTGTGTAGTAAGTGTCGGTAAGCAAGGGGGTTGTTTGAATAATAGCTAGATGACGATGGTTGAGTTACGAATGCACGCCACATTCTTTGGTCACTTTTTCTCCTATCCTTTGATACTATTGATGACCAATCAAACTCTGGAAAAAAACGGAGCGTTGCTTCAACGCTCCCCAAGGCTACCGAGCCCTCATTACGGGGAGGGTAAAGAGCTTCCAACGGCCTTTCATTCCTTTGTTTCATCGTGGCACACCCCACACACAAACACCACCCGGCTTAGGGGGACTAGAAAACGCCCTTCAGTTTACCCCCATCCCTTGCCGCCTTCCATAACAAGCCCTTGAGCTTCCTTTGCGCTACCGTCTTACCTGAAACTTGAGCATCTTGTATTTCATCAAAATTGGGGATCCCCTTAACCGTTCTTTTTTAGACAAAGGGCTTGATTTTTATCGGGTTAGCGTCGAGGAAGAGTACACCAACTAGTTGGCTATGTAAAAAGAGAGTGGGCTACCGAGAACACGAAGCTTGCTCTCTACTCGATCATCTGAATGGCTAACATGGAACTTTCATATGGGAAAGTCATATTTATATGCATTTCACGTTTTTGCATGTTCATGTTCATGGATTATCAATCATTTCTATGCATGGAAATAGCAGAAAAACACCGTCGATAATAACGTTTCGGCTTCTTTGATCGGCAGGATATTTGGAACCGATAAGGGTTTCAGAAATTTGGAAGCTATAAAAAAGGCGGAAAGTTGATGAGACGAAAGAGAACGAGCTGAGGAAAACGTCGGGTACGTTCGAAAAGGTTTAGTTCTTCTATATCATTACCCTTTCTTGTGTGCCATGATGTGTTTTGTGTTTGTTTTGTTGCTTAAAATGGCTGTATTCTGAAGCTAATGTTGATCTTCTACTATGGAATTTGGCTGTCATCTTCTTGTGGTTCAGTTAAAACTCCGTGTTCTTCTACCAATTCGCTTTCCATGTTTCTTTATGGATTTGTGTTGTGAAAAAGGTTTGAAGCTCATGTGTTAATGTCAAAAAGGAAAACTTAGAAGTTTATGGCATTGAGGAAATCGGGTCTTTAAAATGTTCGTAAGTGAATCGATTTGGACCATCTGTCTAACGGTCCAAGCTCACTACTAACAAATTGTTTGTTTTGACTCGTTACGTATTACACAGGGACCAACCCCACCATTAGCAGATATTGTCCGTTTTGACTCGTTATGTAGTGGTTTTCGCACTTTAATAAGGAATGTGTTTCATTCCCTTCTCCAACCGACGTGAGATCTCACAATCCACCCCCCCCCCCCCCCC
>NW_019268547.1:471933-575099 GCF_002738365.1 Cucurbita moschata | reverse complement strand
CCCCCCAGAGGCCAATGTCTTCGCTAGCACACCACTCGGTGTCTAGCTCTGATACCATTTATATCAGCCCAATCCAACAGTTAGTAGATATTGTCCACTTTTACTTGTTACGTATCACTATCAGTCTCACAATTTTAAAACACGAATGCCAGGGTGAGGTTTCCACACCCTGAAAAGGAATGTTTCGTTTTCTCTCCAACTGATGTAGAATCTCAAAGTCTATTAGAGCGTTCATTTTTAAAATGCATAATTTTCACGAAAAAGACTTGTTTAAATATAGGAGTTAATGTAATATAAGAATGAAATGTTGGAATCGGGTTGTAATAGCAACGTTGATTAATGTGAGCGGTTTTTCATATTTTCTATACTTATTTTAAAAAATTACGTGATAGCTTCAAAATAATAATGTTGCTCGGATCGATCTAATTGATTTTAAATGAAATTAAGTAAATTAGTTATTTTTGAAATTTGGCTAACAAATTCGAATATTAAAAATATTTTCAATATAGTTCATTCGATAATCTTGTAAACAAAACCCTATAATATCTAAGTGTAATGAAGGGAAAAATTAATAAATTAAATGACATTAGGGCATAATAATTAATAAAATTCCAATGGTGTAAATATTCAAATATTTTGATATTTTTTTAATTTATGACCATGAAATAATCATCTATCTAATTAATTTAAAATAAAATAATTATCAAATAATCTAAATTCAAAATTAGCAATAATTTAAGCTTAATTTGGGTCATATTGAATCCAAGAGGCAACGGCCCGTTATCCTTCCACTGCAAAGAGAGGGAAATTTTCGTTGCTCTATGAAACCAGCCTCACGCCATGCCCTCCGCTTTAGAGGGCGATGAAATCATGGACCTTCGCCTAGATCCCACAGCCTAACTCCTCACTTCAAATGGGCAGGCACGAGAGAGAACCGCTTGGATCCGACCAAGCAAGACAGGCTCCTGTCCCATCACTTTAACGCCCCCACTTGGGTCACAAGCTCGCGCAACCAAGCTCGGCGATGGACACGCCTGCCAATTCCAAATATAAATAAAGCCGAACTCGAATTTTCTTAGATGTGGGAGAAACAATTTGGATCAGCTTAATCTTATTCATAACCTAGCTTAACTTGGGTTGTCGGTTATTTTTATTTTTTTTAATTATCTTAAAAAAAATTATGCTTATACACTTTACATATTACATTAATAACTAAAATCTCATAGATATAATATATCAAACATTTACTTATCATTACGCATTACTAACATTAGTTATAAACATTAAATATTCTTAATATTAATAATAATCTTACAAATAGAATGGTGGTAAATTTTTTATTTTTAAAAAATTCAACCTTATTCAATACGAGGTTACCATTATTTAATAAGTTTATAATATTTAACCAATTATTTAATAAGTTTATAAAATTATTATTAAATTAGTGGCGAATTAGTGAAAATTGAACGGATAATAAGAATTACATCGAAAATCTTATGAATTAAAAATAAAATTAATATTATTATGATTATTTTATTATTTTGTGGGTATAATTTTAACGAAAATTTGGTTGCAACGTGAAGAAAGCGAGGGGAAGAGGAATATCTCTCATTTCTGCAAAATAGTTCAGAGCCAAATGAAGAAGGAAGAGACTGTGAAATTGATCAGCGCTGAGGGTTTCGAGTTCTTGATCCACAAGGATGCTGCCATGGTTTCTCAGACCATTCGAAACATGCTTACTTCCCCAGGTCTCCCTCTCTCTGTTGATCAATCCACTTTTTGAGGCTTACGATCTAGTTTTTTATTTCTTGCTCATGTATGGAGAAGAATGGATTAGGTGAAATCTAGGAATTGTTGTTTTGTTTTGAAATTTTCATGTTTAGGGCTTTGTTTTACTATTTTAGTTTTTATGGATAGGTAATTTTGCTGAATCGCAACACAGAGAAGTGACTTTTCCTGAGATTAGTACCACCATTCTCGAGAAGATTTGCCAATATTTTTACTGGAATCTTCAATTCGCCAGGTTTTTGTTTCTTTTTTTATGTCGACTTCTCTCTAATTATGATTAGTCTGAGATGAATTGCCTGAATTTCTAGCAAAGTAAGATGCTGATGTTACCTTTTGCTTTATTTCGGATTTCAGGTTCGGTTAGTTTTTCTTAAACTGGTCCTGTTCCAATGATTACTAATTGGAAGTGTAAATCGTTTACACTGAATCACGTGGGAATGAAACTTTTGATGCTTATTGTCTGATAAAGATATTAGTTATGGATGTTATTGTAGTTCTTGTTACTATTCTGGTCCATGATCTTGGTCTCTTTACATTTTTTTCGTTTTTTTTTTTTTTTTTTCTGGAATTGTTTGTTAACGTAGGGCTGCATCCTCTCCAATTAATTGATAATAGAAACGAAGCGTAGGGCGTCTAGCATTTGGACTATGCAGATTGATCTTGTTGGTCTGAAATTTTAGATTCGTTTCAGGAAAAAAGAAGAGAAGTTTTGTGAGAAACAAGATAGAATGTAGTATGTTTGATCCGGATCAACTTATCATAAAACCATTCATGTTTCTTTTGTTATATACTTTTGTTGTTTGTGTAAGAGATGTCTTGTAGGCATACCCTTGAGTTAGAACTGTACATAAGAGTTCTTATATGTTAATTGGATTTAGAAGTCAAATGTTTTGCGCCACAATAGGACAGTACATGGATGTAAATTATAATGGAGGAAGGCTTGACAGCTGACGATGACAATCCTCCTAGGCTAAACATTACTATTATTATTAAAAAAGAATTATTGAGAAACCTGGCTGTCATTGAGAAGAAAAGAAATACATGGACATACAAAAAGGGAGTCGACTACAAGAAGGGACTTCAGTCAATTAGAATGAGTATACTCGTAAACAAAATTGAGTCGGAGTAAGCTCTTCTATTTATTGCGACTTGTCGGAGTGTTTCTAAGGCATGTGGGAAAGTGCATGCTTATGGAGTTTAGGTCAATTTTGTACAATGTTTTGGTCATTTGGTCATTTGGTCATTTGGTCATTGGTGGACAACAGATGAAATTACACTCTTCATGTAAACATATGTGACTCCCCTCATTTTTCTGGCAATTTTGTGGGGACTTAACTGATTAAAGATTATGCTGTTATAAATACTTACGCGTGTACCTCTGCATTCTCTTCGTTTCTTGTTTCGTTCTTTAACTCTGTGTCTCGGACATTGATTTCTTGCTTTTTGCCAGTGGGAAAGAGACCGAGTTCCCGATTGAACCTGAATTGACTCTTGAGTTGATGATGGCTGCCAACTATCTCCATACATGAAATGTGACCTCCGTGCAACCTTCCAGATAGAACCATTTGACATTATAATCAGGTGGCAATTATTGTAGGGATAAATGTTGGGTATTTTTGTACTTAGCTAGCCTCACTGAGATGACTTATAGAATACACTTGAAACATCTATGTTTCCATAACCTTTTGTTTTAAGGAGATATTGGTCGATGGTTCTTCAGAAGGTAAAGTACTTGTGTTGTGGGACTCTAAATTTTGGATGAAAGGATTTTGTGAGATCCTACGACGGTTGAAAAGGGAAACGAAACATTCCTTATAAGCGTGTGGAAACCTCTTCCTAGCATACGCGTTTTAAAACGGTGAGGCTGACGACGATACATAACCGACCAAAGCGGACAATATCTGCTAGCGGTGGGCTTGGGCTGTTATTATTGATTAAATCAATGAAACTTTAGGAGTCTGAAGAATCACTCTTTGGGCCCATTTTGATAGACCCTAGACTCTTCATTGAAGAGAAAATGCAATAAATACCTACGAATGAGTAGAATAGAATCTCCTATGGCATCCATTGTACAATCTTATCATCTTGGATCCAAAAGAGAGGAAGGGGGAAGAGAAGGTGTTGTGCGTGTAGTGAGGATTAATAAAAATCTACACTGATAATATATTCTCGGCATTTATCAAGTACTTTTTTTTTTTTTATTTACTTGGAAGAAAGTCTTAGTATTTGTATTTTGTTTCAGTAATGTCCAGGAACTTTCAAATATTGCACTAAAAGCTCGAAAATGTTCTTACCGTTAATATATGGATATAAATTATCATCTATATCCTTGAATTTTGTTGCATTGATGAGATCGAAGATTTGGTTGATCATTGTTTACGTCCTTTTTAGTCTATTTGTTGTGGCTAATTCAAAAGGTTCTTGAATGATCGATGATGATATCCTTGTGTTCCACTTTAGTTATCAACTATTGTTTTCTCTTTTTTTCGCTCGACCTTGACGCTTAGTCCAGTTGAACTAGCTATTGTCTTTCCCCTTTTCTTCTCTATTGACCGTGTCACTTGTTGTTCTTTTTAGTTTCCCTTGTCTCTCACGCATTGGTCGTTTTTCTTTTGACGCTCGTCTAAGTCAAAGAGTCGCCATTCACCATCGAAGTTATTACTAGCTCTTTTTTAATTAAAACTCAAAAAATAGGGAGAGAGAGGTTGGGTTGTTGTTCTCATGACTTAGGGTTTGATAGGAATTGATATACCAACCCAGTCCAAAAAAACTCCCCTCAATTTAAAAAAATAATAATAATAAATAAATAAATAAATAAAAGCCTCCTTCCCACCAAGCTTTCTTTTCCCTCCCATTGCCGCCGCCACCGTCTCTGTACCGGTTTTGTTTTCCCCTTTTCCTCCTCCTCCATATCTCCCTCTCCTCTGCAACCCACGTCGGCGAACTCTCTCTGCTTCAGTCACACGCCGGCACATCTCCATCGGCAACGCCCGTTTCTTCCTTCTCTCCCTATCTCCCTCTCTGCTTCAACGGCGCCGGCACGTATGACTTCCCAGCCTTCTTCTACTCGTCTCTGACTGCCCACCAATTTGCTCTGCTCGTCGTTAAGGTGCACACTCTGTCTTCCTCTAACCACTCCCTCTCTCAGTCGGTTCTTACCGAGTTCGCAGGGATTAATTTTTTTTTTCTTTGTTCATTTTCTTTCTTCAATTCAACCAATTCGTATATAAGGTAAAATTGGAATGAGGTCAACAAATTTATCTAAAATCCTGCGAAATTTAATCTCCCTTTGTTCTCAGTTCTGATGCCTCTCACGAATGATCTAACCCTCTCTGCCNCCCCCCCCCTCCAGTGAAATCGAGCGGCATAATACGATGGCAATGCGGTGGTTTTCCAAGTTGAAGTTACCCATTTGTTATTCGGTATTCCTACGAGGTCTAATGAGGAGACCCATTAGAGATATCCCATTACCAGTAAAATCGACGGTTGCCGGATTTCAGCCGGATTCCAGCCGACCCTTAAGCGGATTCCGGCTATATCACGACGGGAGGCCGCGGGGACCCCTTTGGAGAAGCCGGAAAGCAATTGGGAAAGAAGCGCTTTTCGTTATTCAGGGATTGAAGAGATTCAAGGAAGATGAAGAGAAGCTCCAGAAGTTCATGAAATGTCATGTTTTGAGGCTCTTGAAATTGGACATGATTGCTGTGCTTGGTGAACTTGAGCGGCAGGAAGAGGTTGCTTTAGCCGTCAAGGTCTCTTTTCCCTTCCTTTTCTTCATTATGTTCTGTCATTTTTTGGGTTTTTAACTTTACTTCATGAGGTGCCATGGAAATAGATAACGAGCTTCTGCAAAATATACTTAATATTCCTGACTTACTCTTGTTTGTTGTCACTATTACTTTCAATAACCTTGTTGGTTAATGCTTTGAATTTTTGCTTCTTAATTGTTATGTTCATCTCTGATCTGCCCCTTTTGATTCATCAGGGTCTTCTTCATATATATATATATGATTTAAGATCTTGTATATGAACCCTTTTCCAATCTAGTTGCTTGTGGAAAATATGTTGTGAGATCCCACCTCGGTTGGGGAGGAGAATGAAGCATTCTTTATAAGGGTGTGGAAACCTTTCCCTAGCAGAAATCTTGAGGAGAAGCCCGAAAGGGAAAGCCCAAAAAGGACAATATTTGCTAGGAGTGGGGTTGGGTTGGGTTGTTACAAATAATATCAAAGCTAGACATCGGGCAATGTGCCAACAAGGACGCTAGGACTTGAAGGGGGTTGACATGAGGCGGTGTGCTAGCTAGGACGTTGGGCCCCGAATGGGGGTGGATTGGAAGCTCCACATCGATTGGAGAAAGGAACAAGTGTCAGCGAGGACGCTGGGCCTCAAAGGGTGGTGGATTGTGAGATCCCACATCGGTTGGGGAGGAGAACAAAACATTCTTTATAAGGATGTGGAAACCTCTCCCTAGCAGACGCGTTTTAAAAACCTTGAGGGAAGCCCGAAAGGGAAAGCCCAAGGAGGATGTGCCAGCAAGGAGGCTGAGCCCTGAAGGGGGGTGGACATGAGGCGGTGTGTTAGCTAGGACGTTGGGCCCTGAATAGGGGTGGATTAGGGGTTCCACATCGATTGGAGAAAGGAACGAGTGCCAGCAAGGATGCTGGACCTCGAAGGGTGGTGGATTGTGAGATCCCACATCGGTTGGGGAGGAGAACAAAACATTCTTTATAAGGATGTGGAAACCTCTCCCTAGCAGACGCGTTTTAAAAACCTTGAGGGAAGCCCGAAAGGGAAAGCCCAAGGAGGATGTGCCAGCAAGGAGGCTGAGCCCTGAAGGGGGGTGGACATGAGGCGGTGTGTTAGCTAGGACGTTGGGCCCTGAATAGGGGTGGATTAGGGGTTCCACATCGATTGGAGAAAGGAACGAGTGCCAGCAAGGATGCTGGACCTCGAAGGGTGGTGGATTGTGAGATCCCACATCGGTTGGGGAGGAGAACAAAACATTCTTTATAAGGATGTGGAAACCTCTCCCTAGCAGACGCGTTTTAAAAACCTTGAGGGAAGCCCGAAAGGGAAAGCCCAAGGAGGATGTGCCAGCAAGGAGGCTGAGCCCTGAAGGGGGGTGGACATGAGGCGGTGTGTTAGCTAGGACGTTGGGCCCTGAATAGGGGTGGATTAGGGGTTCCACATCGATTGGAGAAAGGAACGAGTGCCAGCAAGGATGCTGGACCTCGAAGGGTGGTGGATTGTGAGATCTCACATCGGTTGGGGAGGAGAACGGAACATTTTTTATGAGGATGTGGAAACCTCTCCCTAGAAAACGCGTTTTAAAAACCTTGAGGGAAACCTAGAAGGAAAAGCCCAAAGAGGACAATATTTGCTAGCGATGGGTTTAGGCTATTACATATTTGCTTTTAGATTCTCTTACTTCATTGTTTTGGGGAATCTGACCTGCTGCAATTTTCTATTGTCATTATGTTTGCTCGCCTTGTACGCTTGTCGAACTTTCAGGTATTTCGGTTGATTCAAAAGCAAGAATGGTACAAGCCCGATGTTTTTCTCTACAAAGACTTGATTGTTGCATTAGCTAGAAGTAAACAGATGGATGATGCAATGGAATTATGGGAAAGCATGAGAAAGGAGAATTTATTCCCTGATTCTCAAACGTACACCGAAGTCATCAGAGGCTTCTTGAAATATGGATCTCCTTCTGATGCAATGAACATATATGAAGATATGAAGAAGTCTCCTGATCCACCAGATGAGTTGCCATTTAGAATTTTGTTGAAAGGACTTTTGCCACACCCCCTTTTGAGAAACAGAGTGAAGCAAGATTTCGAGGAGATCTTTCCTGACCAGCACGTGTACG
Organism: Cucurbita moschata; assembly: GCF_002738365.1. Classification (NCBI taxonomy): domain Eukaryota; kingdom Viridiplantae; phylum Streptophyta; class Magnoliopsida; order Cucurbitales; family Cucurbitaceae; genus Cucurbita; species Cucurbita moschata. The sequence goes on along the minus strand of NW_019268547.1, from coordinate 567,439 downwards.
ATCCCCCGGAAGAGATATTCGGCCTACGCTGAGGTATGTTTTATTAACGTTGTGTTGTTGCTGGTATTATCTGAAGATTGATAGCACTTAGTAGGCATTCGTAGTCGGCCATTGATGTCATTAAAGAATGACCAAAACATGTCTTCGAATTAGCGGTCAAGAAGTGTAGGATGAATAGTTGGTCAGATATCCGTACGAGTCATGTGGATAATAGAAATCTCTTCCTCGTATGGTTTGCTCATCTTAGATATGTGGAGAAGGGGATCAAGTGAGTCATGTCATCCTTGTAAACAGGAAAATTCATAGACCATTCCCGTCGTCGTAAGATCACCCCTTGGATGTGTTAAATATTTAGGGGTCACGAACCAACGATCAAATCCTGTTCGATAAGTGGAATGCATTGGTTGTCCACACTTTTGTGGGGTCGGTAGGTTCGTTTGGAAGAGTACACCATTGTTATTAGAAAGCCTTTGAAAGACCTTTAGCCCTTCAACGTCAGATGCTTGTTCATGTTAGTTCACTGCTGCTAACTAGTTTAGCCCTTTCTCTTGCATGGTTATGACTTCATTCTAATCTGATTACCTCGTATTACACATCATTTCAGTGAATTAATAGGACGTTTTGTCGGAGAACATTACTCCGGTTTTGTGATGTTTCCTGCTGCTGGAGCTGAAAGCAAAACGACGAAGCGTGACGATACAAAACTGCAATGAGATGGAGACATTATCAATGGCGTTTCTCGGGACAGGCGTCTTGGGATTCAAAGGAGAAGGTAAAGAAGATGGTGAAAACACCATAGCTTCGAATCAAATGCAGGTGTTTGTTTCCTATTAAGAGAGTATGCAGTTTGTTGGGAGTACAATTCCAGTTACCCGCCTTATTTATCTAACATTTAAAAATCTCCGCTCACGCTCTCCCCTATTAAACGGGGTTTCCACCTATTCAAAGCGAGTTCTCGACCTTGGAAGATAAATAGATATCTCTACCCGGACTCTTTTTTTTTTTTTTCTCTACATGTTATTCATAAATTTGTTTCCATTATTAGGGGATGAGATTTGAGGGAATATGCTTTGTTCCCTTCATCATAACTATCTCATATTCTCATTCTTCTCCATCCTTTCTCTTCAAATTTAAATATAAAATAATAATAATAATAATAATATATAAATAAATAATTTTATGATATTTTAGCCATTAACAATAAATAAATTAAGAATATCTAACGTTTTAACTTATGAATAAATAGACTTTGTAAAAATATTTTTCGAAAAACAACAAACCAACAACCGAACCCAACTCAACTCTAAAATAGAAAGTTGGGTTGGACTATAAACTCTATTCAATAACTTAAAAATCTTCGACTATAAATTATATTCGATTTGTTTATATATTGAAATAAAATGAGTTTAATAAAATTCAAAATTTATAATTCGTTGGAACTTCATGAAGAAAGAGTTTTAATAAAATATTTGTATTTTATTATTATTATTATTATTATTATTATTTTGACCAAAGGGGCCACTCTCTCCATAAATATCTAAAAATATTTTCCAATTTAAAATAAAAACTATTTATTATTTTGGATTTGTTATTGGTGGGGATTGAAGATGCTGTGGGTCCCATCCCCACTTGTTACTATGTCATATTCTTATTCTTCTCCATCCTCTCCTCAAAATTACAAATATAAATTAATTAATATTCTTAAATTTTATTTCACATAATTTCAAATTTTTAAATCAAGATATTATTATCAGGCAGATTTTTTTGACTCCAGATTAATAATTAAAAAATATAACCTAATTAATTTTAAATATAAGAGTATTATTTAACTCAAGAATGGTAATAACTGACACTCACCTTACTGCTAATAGATATTGTTCGTTTTGGATCATGGAGTTTAAAATGCGTTTACTGAGAAAAGGTTTTCACACTATTAGAATGCTTCGTTTTCCTTTGGGGACCAACATTATCGCTGACACACATCTCCGTGTCTAACTTTGTATTGTTTGTAACAATCCAAACTCACTCTTATCAGTAGATATTGTCCGTTTTGGCCCGTATCGCTGTCAGTCTCACTGGTTTTACAATAATAACTAAAATCTTATAAAATTCAAATATCAAACATTTAAATATTCTTAATTTATTTAAAAGTAGGATATGGTTGAGATGTAACACTAAGTTCGGGTTGTGAGATTGAACGAACAAAAAAAACGTCAACCCATGAACCGAATTGAATTTTTGTTTTTCTAAAAATTCAACTGAACCTTAAAAAAAAATGTCTTGAGTGAACTTGGTCCCGGTACGGAGTCATATAAAGACTCATATTTATTTAATTATTTTTAGTAGTTAAATAAAAGAAAATATTTTACTCAACAATAGTTTATGGTTATTATTATTTTTTTTCGTCAATTCTGAAATCATTCAAGTGATATTGGGAGTGTTCATTTCACCACCAATTTGTTCGATCCACAAATCAGTTATCAGGTTTACATGAATGGATCGGACGTTGAAAATTTTGGATCGAACACATTGATTTGATGGAATTGACATCTCAGATTCCAAAGATGAGTCCCGTCCTTCCATTTATTTAGATTTTAATCCTCTCCCAGTTTCACTCCCCATCACAATCATCGATCGCGAAATTTTCACGAACAGGGAATTGAAATTGAACGATTCCTTCTCATTTCCATGATTTCTCAGAAGAAAATGCCGAGCCTCTCCAGGTAAGACCACGCTTGATTGATCGATCAATGGCTGATATTAATGGACTAGACCTTTTCAATTCCCCTATTTCTTGTTTGTAACGTTTCTTACAGATAATATTTCGCATCGGTTGCACGAGAGTGGTTATCGAGTGGCTTCACGTCTCTCTCAAATATGATTGATGACTATTTTCTTTTAATATTCGACATTGGAATCTTTCCCCAATGTAATCATGGAGAAACGACCAAACAAATCCCCACAACCCCATTTTCCCCTAAAGAAATTGTTTAGGGCTTCAAGTTGTGCAACTCCTCTGGCTTTCATTTTTTTTTTTTACCCTTATCCAAATTCGTACTGTTTTAGATTTTGATATTGTTTTCTAGGGAGTTTTTATCATATCTTCAATGATGGATTGGTTTGTTTTTATGATGGGGATTTGAACGAATCTTCCTTTCCTTGATTTTTCTAGGTTCTGGAATGGAATTTTGTCAGAATTCATGGAATCATTTGGCTGCCTGAGTTAGATAGACTAGATTGTTGATGGCATTGGAATCAATTGGGATAATGAAAATTTGGGAGTTAAAAACAGTCGATTTCTTCTGTTATGGCATTATCTTAGAGATGAACCTTATCTTGTCACCTGTGATATACATGTGGGATCGAAACCCATTTGAGTTTTTTCTTTCTTTTTCACTTTCATTGTCTCTCATAAGTCATTTCAACTTGGAAAAGCACTCTCAGGGATTGCCATTGGCTGTGTGGGGAAGAAGAGAACCTGGGTCAGATAATATAATGAACATAATTGTGCTTGTGAATTTGCATTATCCATTAAAGAACACGTGGCACAACAAGATATGTCCAATTGGGATCACATGTGGACCCACCTGGCACTTATCCTCCTATGTTCTCACAGGAAAGCATGGATGATATTATTATTTTGTATGCAGAGACCAGAAAGTGAATGAGGAAATTTCCAAAAGAAAAATTCCCAAATAAGATCTTTGTTAAACTAATTGGAAAGAGGCGGCTTCTCTTTCTTTTCTTTTCCCCAAGGATGATGGCACATGGGTGACAAAGCAGTAGCCATCGCCTTCTTCTTATAAATAGTGAGTTGAGGAGTCAATTTAGACATATCTCATTCTTAGCAGCTTAGCTCATTAGTAGAGATCCTTACAAGCATAGTTTCTTGCTTTCATTTCTTACTCTGCTGATTTCTTTCAATAGGGTGTGGTGGAAAAGGAGAGTAATTTTGTTTGGTAAGAAGGAAAGATTGAGAGAAAATGGAGGGAAAGTCTAAAGGGTATCAAGCCTCCTCTTTCGTTGCTGATCTTTTCGATGTCAAGGAGCCGCCATCAACTTCTTCATCAGAAGTCTTTGCAGCAATCTTTCCTTCTCCACAGAAGGTAATGCTCCTCTCTACGTAGAACTTTCTTTCTCCTTTCCAAATTGGTTTAGATTTTGCTGCATAATGTTAAGAGGAGGCTTTTTGAAACTCATGTGGCATTTTATAAAGTTCGTTGCTTAAGGGGTCCCCCTGTTATTTGCCTATTAGCAATGATATATTTTTGTCCTGAATTTCCTACTTCGACTGCTATTGCAAGTTTTGTTGCAGGAATCTCATGTAAAGTTTTAATTGCAAACCTTCAAAGTTATTCCATTTTAATTCTTACGTTTTGATCTTTAAACTTTTTATAAATCTTCATCAATTGTTTTAGTTATATTTAGCAGAAATCTTCGGCAGTCTGTCTCCATTTTTGGTATCAAACTCAAGATACGTGACACGGAATTCGAGTCCGCATTTTTACTCAAATATAATATGAAAATATATCTTTCTTCAGTCTTGGACAATGATTCTTGGCCACTTCCGTCTAAGAGAATCTCATCCTCAGTCTTTACTGAGTCTGATATCAATGGCGTATGCGCTTGAATCAGCATGTCCTTGTACGAATAAATAGTCTTTAGAAAGACGCCTCTCTTTTTCTTGTTTTATTGTTATTGTTTTGAAGAACGGAAAGATTAACTAATTGAGCTTGCGATCACAACCGCCATAGGCTAGGGAGAAAGACAACCAAAGAACGGCTGGGGCCATAAAATGGCATAGGACTAAAATGAACTTTTATTTAAAGGTCAAAAATAAAATAGGACGTTCAAACTAAAGGAGTGCTCATGACGACTAGAATAAGATTATTCCTTCTGTGAGTCATTGTCAAATCATCACGTTTATTTAACTATTATTTTCTAATTTTCAGGGGGGAGGCAGGAATTCTTCTAGCTCTGGGGATTGGCTAAAACAGGCCAATGGAAATCAACCATCCCACGCCAGACAAGGAAATTCAGGTGTGTGAATTGAAGTATCAATCCCGTTAAAATAAAAGGACAGGGATATGCAAATTCACAAACCACAGGGATGGATTGTTTGAAACCTTTTTAAGAATATATGAGTATATCATTTACAGAAGATAAAGAGTATAATTTGTAACTATTTTTAAGAATATAATCCTCAATTTTAGCCGTTCTCAAGAAAAAAGAAATTGAGTTATGCCTAACAAAAACAAGATCTGATCATTTCAAGGAGGGAGCTTGGAGCCTTGTCATCTGAGTTCATCTCTATACTATGGAGGACAAGATGGTTACTCCCAGGCCCCATCAGCTGGACTATCCCCATCCCCTGCCCCCACTGTGAGTATACTTTGTTGATCAATTTGGATCAATGTCAAAGATGTGTGCTCTCTGCTGGAACTTTTACGATTTTATCAGACCAAACGAAAACTGATTGTTCTTCTCATGTTGTTGCGATTTCGTTGATGACCCAGTTGAAGAAAAGTGGGGGAGAAGATGATCCAAATGGAAACAACTTCCAACCTGCTTCTAGGGGAAATTGGTGGCAAGGTACAGATAAAGTAATGGACGAAGTTGTTGGAATCTGTTGACTCATCCGTTTTAGTCTCTGATTTCAAATACTTTTTGTAGGTTCTCTTTATTATTAGGACGACTGCCTTGCCTTGGTGGCGCATGAATTCCCTCCTATTTTCCAAGGTATGATGTCATTTTTTCAGCATAAATGTATATTTCGAAGCTTTTTTGTTAGTTACAATAAGTTAGAGTGAATTCGAGAGGCTTATTCGATGTTGCTGCGTTTACTTACATTCGTGGTTGAAGTTTCCTTGGAATATTAGAATCCACAGTCAGTGACATTAGTTGTGTGAAAGTGAAATATCAAACTGAGATTGATTTGACTAAGAATATGGTCGAACAAGAGACTTTTCTTTCTCAGTCAGAAGTTGATTCACAATCACTTTCTTTATATTTAGTAATGATCCTTGTGCTAGAACCATAGAGAATTCTATTGGAACCAACGTTTAACTTCCATCGTCCATGTCTTTTCACACACCTGATACCAAGAAGCTTAGAAGCTGCTTCCTTGTGAACCCACTAATAATATAACCATACAAATAGGAAATTTCAAACATTTAGTCAAATCATCATTTAATCCGTATTTTTTTATTTGTTTGTTTAAATATTATTTTAGTCCCTATATTTTTTTTGCGTTTGTTCATTTTGGTCCTTAAATTTTCAAAATGTTCGAATATTACGTGGGTCCCTGTATTCTCACATTTGGTTTATTTTATAATCTCATATATTAAATAGTTTCCATTGTTTGGTAACTCTATTTTTCCATTAAAACATTGTTTGGTAACTCTGTTGTTTCTTAATCCTAATTGATTTGTGTTAAGAAACTGGGGTATAACAACATTTTTGTCAATTCAAGTAGAACTCAATAGATTAAGCCTCAATTACTATTCTAAAGGTCGATGGTTCGGTTCTCGACTCCCGGAATCGTTAAACTCAAAAAAGTAAAAGTTAGTTCTTTACTTGCTCCCTGTCATAGAGAAGCATGGAATTTTGCTAGTTTCTCCCACTCTCCCAACCGTTTATCTGGCCTTCTTTCCAACCATATATTCTTTAGGGTTTGATTTATAATAGCAGTGGCCAATAGAATCTTTGCTTTCCACTTTCAAGGATGGCTGCAAAGCATTTGAACCATACTTCCATCCTAAGGGAAGTGGAAAGTCCCTGAAATAATCCAACATTTATACGACAGAGAGAGACCAAATCTTCATGCTATTAGGAAAAAAGAATTAAAAAAATGATCCATATCTTTGTTTCTACAATTATATACAGATTTCAGGGAGAATAAAGAAAAAGGAAGATTTTTTATATTTCCTGTTTTTCGATTCTTAAGAACATTACCAAAAAAGCACATTTCCTAGAACTTGTAAAATTAAGAATTCTTAGATGGATTGCTTCTTAAGAATTCATTTTAGGTAAAACTTATCTCTTGTAGTTTGGCCTGTTTACCAGTTTGGTTGATCCGTTTCATTCTTTTAGCTGCTTTGATCGGCACAATTACTATGGTTATTTGATGGAGTTTAGCTGTGTGGGTTGAGAGGGGATAATTTGTATCGAATGCCCAATTTTGGGTTTGGTCGGTTTTACTTGGTTCCCTATCATTTCTTAGATCTTTTAAATGTATTAACAGATTAGAAAAAAGCTTAGATGGCATGATGATTTTGAGTTGTTTGCTTCTTAAGAATTCATTATAAGTAAAACTTTCATCTCTCATGGTGGTTTGACCTATTCATCAGTTTGGTCGATCCGTTCATTCTTTTAGCTGCTTTAATCGACACAACTGCCATAGCCAGCGATGCTAGTTAAAATTCTCTAGTTATGCGATGGAGTTGAGCTGTGTGGGTTGTGGGAGGGGATAATTTGTATCAAATCCCAACTTCGGGTTTGGTCGGTTTGGTCGGGTTTACTTGGTTCCCCTGTCACATACATTTCTATTCATCACATACATTTTTTTTTGGTGCAGGAATTCATAACGAAGCTGCGCAGTGGAGCTTTGAGTTGGATTTACGTTACATTGTGTATACCATTTCAAATTAATTTCTTGTTTGTTTTTTCTTTTACTTTGAAAAATGGTGTGAAGTTTTCTGTATTTTCTTTCCTTTAATTCCTGTTTTATTAAAAATGTGCCTTCATTTTCAGTTCAATAATTATAAGACGATAGAATTAAAGACTTTTAGTGTTATTCATCGGACGTTCTTTTAGAATGATAATTAGTTATACACAAACGCCCTCTACCAACGGTTTCGAATTTATGTGCACTTTCGTGAATAATTTAATAAACTCTAATTTTACAATATATATACATATATTCTTAAAATCACACCAAAATAATTAACTCAATATTGATATAAATCTTGAGAAAAATTGAGTGTGAGGGAAAATGCTAGCGCGTGAAGGCGTGAAGAACAAGAACGATGTAAATGAAAAGCGCCATAGGAACCAAACTCACCAACGGCACGGCGGCCGCCACCGTTTCCCACCGTCGGCAACTTAAAGTCCCTAACTTTATCTGTACCAAATTCAGCAGCGCCGCCACCAAAAACCCACATCCGAGCACCGACCCGACTGCCGACGCCACCATCCCCATGCGTAACGCCGGCGCGTAGGCTACACCATGCTCTCCATCGTCGCGGCCGATGATTCTAATAGCCTGCTTTAGCGCCGAGGCGACTAGGCTGGAGAAGAGGAAGCAGCTGAAGGAGTACACATGGCAGGCGATGAGGCTCTGAGCGGCAGCGGCGGCTGGGGCACAGGGGCCGTCGTCACCGTCGGGAAGTAGGTTGACGGCGGGGTCAGCAGTGGGGTACCAGGTGATGCCGAGGAAGACGGCGAAGGTGAAGAGGGAGTTGACGTTGACGATGCCGTCGAGGGCCATGACATGGATTCTGGTCGAGGAGGATCGCCGCCGTGGAACGACGGACATGGCAGTGGACGGCGACGGAGATGAAGGTGCTTAATCAAGACAATAAAATAAAAGAATTCAAAAGTTTGATTTGATTTGATCTGATTTGGTGGCGGAGTTTGTGTTTCTTGGAAGCAATTAAAAAAGTGGCGTCCAAGTTAGAAACATGTCGGAATCGGAACACTGTTCTTTTTTTTTAAATATTCTCACTCAAACTTATTTTTAAATTTTATAAACAAATGAATAAAAAATCCTTAAAAGAATTGAAAATTACAATATCTATACCAATAAGATACATCTCGATCATATGGACTCTATGATTAAACATGCTTTATTTTGAGCAATTCTATGTTAGTGATCTACTAAAAATCTTCTTGGAATGCATGTGAGTGAAAACAAAGCATGTTGTAAGGACTCGTATTAGTTTGTGAGGATAGTCTTCACTTTAAAGAAGCGAGGAGTAGGTAATGTGACTATATCGTAAGGGAATGTTGGGGTCATTAGGTGTCAAATTCAAATTTTGAATCCTGAACATGGGTCGTTACAGACGTCATAAGACCTAATCCAGTGGTCAGTTTCACAACCTATAGCATCTCTAAAGCTCACATCTTAATCATGGGATTCACTTGACCTAACTCGATGATTGAGCTTATACTATCTAGCTTTTTTCGAGCACTTTTCAATCATTGGTATCACGTGACCTAACTCCTCTAAGCACATCTCCATGATTGATTTACTTGTGTTTCGGTAATCCAAAATAGTCCAACTTTATGACATACATGACTTCTATTTCATCAAATTGTTTACTACCAAAGATTAGTTGAATACTCTAAAGTAGTTTCCACAAATTCTATACAATTTTTTTAGCGATTAAAATAAGGGTAAGCATATTTAATTTTTTTTTTTTTTTTTTAATGTTTAAAGGTATTATTCAAACTTTTAAAAGATAGGTATCCTCTGGACAATGCAAAGTTGATAGGTATTTTAAATAATCTTGAGGATAATTTTAATTTTGTCTTGAATTTTTACTTAAAAAAAAAAAATCAAATACCCATTAGTATTACGTTTAAAAAATACTCGAACTTTTTAAAATAAAATTAAAACATTTGTAGATAATTTATGAGGTGTCGATAGACGGTTTTCATCAATATATTGACAACTTTTTTTATAAAGATAAATGACGCTGATATTTTTTAGATTTATTTGAAAATTTAAAGGTAATATTGAAAATTTTGAAATTTATAGGTATTTTTTTTAATAGAGTACCACGAACCCTTCTTAATCAAACATTTAATTTTGAACATAAATAAATAAATAAATAAATAATGACTTCGATCATTTTCTTATTACTCATAAAAATTAATTAATTTGTGAAGTTAAATAATTTATATTTGAAAAATTTCCATTATTTTCTTATTAATATTTTTTATTTAGAATAACCGTTAGCTAAAATTTCATAAAATTCAAATATTAAATATTTACAAGTGACAACTCAGTTAAAAACATTAAATATTTTTAATCATTTTAAAACTATGGCAGCGTTGAGTTCGATTAGATTGTAATATTATTTTTCGGTTGGTTGGATTGACCCAACAAAAAAAAAATGTCAACCCACAATGCAAATCGAATTCTCGGTTTTCAAAAATTAAATTCAACCCAAACCGAAACCTAAACCAATCCAACTTTTATTATTTGAATTGAGTAAGCTAAGTTGGTCCGGTTACCTGATCGTGTAAATTAGTGTAACTAAAATATCATTAAATTCAAATATAAAACATTTATAAGTCACACCATCAATGATACCAGCCACAAAAGTTAAATATTTTCAAGCATTTTAAACATAAGATAGCGTTGGGTTGGGTTATAACCTTATTTTTCGGTTGGTTAGGTTGACCTGACCAAAAAAATGTCAACCCACAGTGTAAACTAAATTTTCGATTTTTCAAAAATTAAATTCAACTCAAACTGAAAAAACGTAACACAACCCAACTTTTATGATTTGAATTGAGTAGCTTAGATTGGTCGAGTTACCGGATCATATAAACATCCATAAGACTTTAATAATAAACACGGTTGGAGTTGATAAAGTAGAATATTTTAAAAAAATTTGTGATGTACGTGGACCAAACAAAAAACGAGGTATTTCAATTCAATCAACTACAACTCTTCTTTATATTCTGAAGAATCATTCTTAAAAAAGAGAAGGAATCTTATTCCTTAAAACTTTATGAATAAGAATATGAATTATATTCCTAAAGAAGAATTCTTAAAAAGTGTTCTTCAAAATGATAATAATAATAATTTAAATAAACTAAATTAATAAAAATAAATTTGAAGTTTTAATTTAAAAAATACTATTGAAATTAAAAAAAAATTGAAGAATAACTTTCAACTAAAAAAAAGTTTTTTAAAAAAATCATTTAAATGTTAACTAAAATATTTTTATTTTTTTAATTGGAAGGTAGTATTAAAAATTTTGAAATATTTAATATTACAAAATTAATTGAATGATTTTTTTTTTTAAGTAATTATTGAAAAAGTTGAAGTATTTTAGAAGTTTAAAAAAAAATTAAAAAGTGTTTTTAAAGTTAAAAAAAAGTATAATATTATTAATGAAATTTCACAAAATTCAAAAAAATATATTGTTTTTAAATTAAAAAGGGTATTTTCAAAACATTTTTTATTTTTAATAAGTTTTAAGTATACTTTTCAAACAAAATATTAATAATTTCAATTCAAAATTTAAAAATTGGAATATTTTTTATTTTTTTTAAGTTTATATAGATATTTTTTTAAATTTTGTTGAGTTTAAAATATTATTCAAATTTTAAAAGGGTAAAGTTTTTTTTTAAAAAAACATAATGCGAAATTAAAAAATATTTTTATTAATTTAGTCTTAAAATATCAAAATAAATTTCAAATATTTGATAAAGCTATATAGTTTAATGACCTAATCATAAACCAATATTAAATTTAGCTCAAGGTTGACCAAGCTTAGAGTTGACTACCATCCAAGCCCAATCAACCAAACCTCGACGCTAATTAAATCCTACAAAAGTCAAAAAGAGGACTACAGGTTCAATTATCCACCTCGACCTAAGCTAAGGTGGCTCGAACGCCACCCCAACATGCTCGAGCATGCTTCTACCAAAAACTAACCATTTTATCTTAGGGCGTGTCACAAACACATTCTCAAACCCAAAAAAAACTCTAGAGATATCGTTCGACCTCTCTGAGTCCAATTCGAAGAAACTAAAAACTCTCGATCAACCCTCATATAGATGTCTATAAAATTACCGTTGACGCACGTGCACGATAGGTGGATTCCTTTTACGCAGACTTATACATTAAAAAGCTATGAATTCAAATGTTGCGAAAAATCAAACCCAATTTTTAAAAATGGAAAAATCAAAACCAAATAATTATTAAAATGAATTAAAATATTCTCTCACCAATAATTGAGTTTGGCAAGGTTATTGGTAGTTAATGGGAGTAGTTAAAAGTATAACTAGAAAGGTTGACTTCCAAATTATATTTTAAATTAATATTATTATTAATTTATTTCTTTTGAAAAAAAGAAAGATTCCTTAATTATGATTAATATATGCTATTTTGTCAAACCAAAGTTCAATTCCCACAATGTTTGGTAATGTGTTGGGTGCTACTAGAAAAGGGACATTGTTATATAACACATTCATCGTCCTATCGTATTTATACCAAAGTTTAAGTAATATTTTAAAGACCCGCTTTTAGGTCATGTTTGATAGAAACATTTAGTCCGTGTTTGGCCCATTATGTATCGTCATCAGCTTCACGATTTTAAAACCACTCTGTTAGGGAAAGATTTTCATACTATTATAAAGAATGTTTTGTTCTCCTCTCCAACCGATGTGGGATCTCACATTCCACCCCCCTTTAAGGCTCCAATGTCTTCGCTAACACATCGCCCGATGACTGACTCTGATACCATTTGTAATAGCTCAAGTCCATGCTAGCAGATATTGTCGACCTTGACTCGTTACGTATCAACATGAGACTCATGGTTTTAAAACGCATCCATTAGGGAGATGTTTCCACACCTTTATAAGAAATGTTTCGTTTACCTCTCCAACCAATAGGGGATTTTACAATCTAAGTTTAAACAGAGAACGAGGGAGGGAGCCGGGAGAAATTTCTCCCTACTAGCTAAATGGGGTTCGGCGAATGGAGATGGTACTTCTATCCCCACTCTATCCCATGGACATCTCTACTTACCATTTGAAAATTTGTCTAACAGGCATTCGAAGTTTTATTGTTATATCTAATAAGTCTCTAAACTTTCAATTTTGACGTTTACAATATCCATTAAAATTTAAATTTTATATCTAATGAAACTCTAACTTTTAAATTTATATTTAATACATCAGGACTAACTTTATAATTTTAAAAGTTTAAGAACTAGATAAACACAAATTTCAAAATTTAAAAACTAAATTTATAATTTAATTAAGAAAAAGAATCATCGAACTAGGTCGGACATTGTAACGAGGAATAAACTTTATTCCCCATTTTGCCCCCACCTCCCAACTTAAAGAATACCTTTTTCTTTTATTAGAGATGGCAATGAGGTGGGGGAGAAGGTAGTAGATGCTTTGCCATCCTCAGTTATGAGGAATCCAAATATTTCTGGAAATTTCCCAATTTTTTTTCTAAAAAAAAAAAAGGAAAAAAAGATTTTTTTTTTTAATAAAAAATCATTTTAGCGAATCGAAAAAAGGAAAAAGGTGTCCTGGAAAAAATTTGAATCAAAGATGTCACTATCAATTTCATGAATATAATAATAATAATATAATTTTTGAAAAGAAATATAACGCAATAAATAACAATATCAAAAAAAGAGAGATTTCTTATATTAAAAAAAGTGTAAATGATAATCCTGTATAGTGACACTTTTGCTTCTTTTTTTCTTTTTTTTTTTAAAAAAATAATAATAGTAATTATTAAATGAAGCATAAAGTTTAATAATTAAGTTTATCTTTAACGTTAAATTATTATTAAAATAAAAATTGATATTTGTTTTAAAAATATAAAAAATCTTAAAAAATTAAAAAATTATCCTCCACCTTTTTTATACGTATTTCAAAATTACTTTGAATTCAGTAAAAAATAAGATTTACAATAATGTGCAGGTAAATGATATGATAGTGTACACAACTATTATCAAAATATCTCCTACGAGTACACGGGTTAGTCGAGTTGGTGACCCAAACAACCCAAATAAAGTTTATAATCCAATTTAGTTGGATTAAGTTGTCTGTTTTTTTTTTATAATTATTTTAGAAAAATTATATATGAACCTAGATAAGGTAAAGTTGAATTGTAATCCTATTTTTATGTTAATTGGATAAAACAATATCAACTATGAATGAGACAAATTTTTAATTTTAAAAAAAATTGATTAGTTTGGTTTGGGTAGTTAGGATTGGTCTGATTCTGGATCCATGTGAAGAACTACAAGTAGAAAAATTTAACTTTTTTAAAATAATTTTTTTTTGCTTCGTAACAAGTTCACAACTATTTTTCTCCACTGGTAAGAGTTCACCTCTATCAAATATTGTCCTCTTTGAACTTTTGTTTGAGTCTTTTATCTCAAGGGTTTATAAAAAGATGTATGGTAGGGAGAGGTTTCCACCTAAGAAATGCTTCATTTCCCTAACGTGAGACGGTTTTAAATTTTTTTAAAAAACAACTAAACTAAAAAATGAAGCCAAAGATAATATAGTGTTGATTTTAATAATAGGATAGAAAAGAAATCCAAAAAAAGTGAAAGTAGAGGCCAAGAGGGATTCAAAAGCTCATATCTTGATAGATACTGTAGGCTGAGGATATCGTTGCTTTCGCTTGTATATAGAACCAGAAAAGTCGGGCCACAGATCTCTGCGTTCTTCAAAGCCACCTCTCACCTAACCCCACGGCGGCCGGCCACCGGCGGACTGAACCCACACTCCCAAACAGCCTGTTCTGTAACTGTAACCATAAAAATATTTCATTGGACTCCTTCATGGACTACAAAGTCCAAATCTACGGCGCTTAAATTTCCATTTTCAATCTCTCTGTCTCTGTCTCTGTCTCTCTGTTATTTTCTCTCTCTGTGAGCACCAAGGAGAGGACATGGCGGCAGACCCGGAAGGCAGAGAGTTTAAGTTTTACTCACAGTTTCAGGCTGAGCATGGAAATAAGCAGAACCCCTTTGAAGGAGACAATTGGTCGAGCTATTATGGACGGTCTGATTCATTTCTCAGCTTCAGCTCAAAGGTGGAATCAGAGATTGAAAGTGATAAAGATGACGGCGGCAGCGGCGGCGGCGATGATGATGATTATACAGCTGAGTTAAGTCGGCGTATGGCTCAGTACATGCTTCAAGATGATGATAACTCCTCCATTGAAAGCTTTCAACCTGAGATACAGCACAAGGTATTGAATTTAGTAAGGAGTGGAAGAGATTTCAGGGCGTTTGTCAAATTCCTTGTTCCTCTGTTTTCATTATTTTGTGGGTGTCTTCTGTTTTGGGTAGCCATGGGGTTTGTCTAGTTCGCCAATTTCAACGCTGTGGTCACCACTAGGCTCTAGCGCTGGGAGCAGCTACGGAAGTCCAGAAGGGCCTTCCAAGGAGCCATCGCCGCCATCGACGCCGGTGGTTGTAGAGCGTGGAGGGCTGGATATTTCACACAACGTTTTCAGCAAACTGGAGAAGATGAAAAAATTTAGCACAAATGATAAATCAATCCAAACAAGCCCCCAACATGGAGGAACCAGATCTTCCTCTTCCAAAGTGAGATGAAATTCAAATCCATCTCAGCCCCCTCAGCTCCCAAATCTCTCTGTTTCTTACACTCTTTTTTTGCTGATTCAAAACTCAACCCTCCTTGTAGAATCAGAAGCGGAGGCAGAACCAGCAGCAGCAGCAGTTTATGAAGCAAAAAAGCTCCGCCGCGACACAAGCCAAGCAGGCTCAAGGAAGCACCTCACAAGCCAATTCAGGGGCAAAACCAGGAGGAGGGTCATCGGGGACAGGAGTGTTCTTGCCCCGCCATGTCAACTACAACCGTCCAGCACCATGTCCTCAGCCACCACAGCCGCCCAAGAAAAAGGGTAATATCTCCTTTCATTCAATAAGTAGCTGGTTTTTTAAGTCATTTCTTAGTTGGAGTTAACCTCGTGTAACAGTCCAAGTCCATCACTATTAGATGTCGTTTGCTTTTAACCCGTTATCTATTGCTGTCTGTTTCACGGTTTTAAAACTCGTCTATAGAGGTTTCCACACCTTAAGGAATGTTTTGTTCTTCTCTCCAACCGATGTGAGATCTCACAATTCACCTCCTTTGGGGACCCAACGTCCTCGCTAGCATACCGTTCGGTGTCTGGCTCTGATACCATTTGTAGTAGTCCAAGCTCACCGGTAGCAGATATTGTCCGCTTCGGCTCATTACCTATTGCTGTCAGCCTTGCGGTTTTAAAACGCGTCTGTTAGGGAGAGGTTTCCACACCCTTATAAGTAATGTTTCGTTCCTCTCTCCAACGGACGTGGCATCTCACAACCCATTTGTTGGGATTTTCCATCTATGAATTGCCATTGAAACCATTACTGTGATGCATTTTGGGACTTCTCCTCATACCGCTCCTTTTATTTTTCTTATCTTTCCTTGGATTCATAGAGATTCCGTGTCCTCCCAAATGCTTTGAATCTACAAGACCTCCAACCATTCACGGTTGGGCCGACAAAACTTGTCCACTTCTTTGATGGAATCTTCAACCATCCCTTTAAAAGGAGGTGGCTGACAACGACACCCAATTGAATCATTAAACCACTTGCACTGCCCGCTATAGTTAAATTCTGTAATGGAGATGCGTTGTCTTCCCATACAAGGCAAAACACTAAGCAAATTGATCATTTTCCCTCCCCTTCCCTATCTCAGGCTGCTCCACTGTTCTAATACCCGTGAGAGTCCTACAAGCCTTACAACTTCACTACGACAGAATGGACAACGAGACAAGAGAAAAGATCACTGGCTTCACAGCTTTAAGAGGTAAATTTTCAATTTCCTATCACAAAATTCTCTGTGGCATTTTCACAAACAGTTTGCGGTCGTTCCACACATAATTGCTCGCTTACCCACTTCTATGTCTCTATTCGATCTGGTTGATTCTCTTATCATCTGACTAGAGATTCCTATTTAATTATTCATTTATGTTCTTGTTTAACAGAAGCTACGGCTAATGACGACAGATTCTTCCTATTTGTTATTCATTTATGTTTCTTGTTTAACAGAAGCTGCGGCTAGTGCCAGAACAAAGTCACATACCGATAAGAAAAGTCATCTGGAAGCGACAGCGACAGCGGCGGCGGAGGCGGCGACAACGGCGGCGACCAGCCAAATCGACGTGGATCTTCCTCAAGAATGGACGTACTAAAATAGCTTCACCAACCCGCGAGAGGGCATTTAGATGAAATCCTTGGGTAATAATTTTCTGTTAGGGGCAAAACCGTAAATAACGTTTGGGAAATTAATACTGCTATGTGAAAAAAAGAAAAAAGGGGGATTTTTTTAGATGGAAATCCTTTGGTAATAATTTTCAAATAAGATTGTATTCAATCCTTTACAATAATTGTTTAAATAATTTAATTATTTTTGTTGTATCTTTAATACCTCTAAATTTTTTTACTTTGAAATTTAATTATATATAACAGTAAATAAGATAAAAGACCTAAATATCCCTAAAATATAACCTAGAACGATGATAGAGTGGAAAATAATAAAAAATTAAATTATAATATAATTTGAAATTGCTTGGACTTGGTAAAAGCCGAATATTCCTTTTTGTATCATGTACAAATTAAATGCATTTAATCATTTTACTTTGAATAAAGTTTGGTTAATTAAATTTGAATATTTGTAAGCATGGCTAGATTGAAACATGTTCCAAAATTACGAGACCAAAATAATATTTTAATCTAAACATTTAAACTTATTTAGGAAGTATAATGTAATGTCTCATGCTCGAGTATATGAAGAAATTGAGACTATGTCCGATTGAGAATGATCTAAAGTGATAATATTATCAAATCGTCGGTCCTTTTCCTTTGACCCTCACGAAAAATAACCTTATATGAAATGATCCATATTGGTATATGAAAATAGTGTTCATTTTTAGAATCAAACGTGGTCATGTCATAGGGATGTCATGGGGGAATATCGGGCCATTGTATTTTCATCTAAATTTTTTTAAATTATATGAGATCTCATATCATTGGAGGGAGAACAAAAACATTCCT
Organism: Cucurbita moschata; assembly: GCF_002738365.1. NCBI lineage: Eukaryota > Viridiplantae > Streptophyta > Magnoliopsida > Cucurbitales > Cucurbitaceae > Cucurbita > Cucurbita moschata. The sequence goes on along the minus strand of NW_019268547.1, from coordinate 549,611 downwards.
TATAGAGTTGTGGAAAATCCTACTTAATAGATGCATTTTAAAACTGTGAGGCTGACGATGATGCGTAATGTGCTAAAGCGGACAATATCTACTAAAAGTGGGCTTCGGCGGTTACAAATAGTATCACAGCCTAAGCGGTGTGTCAGCGAGGACGCTTGATACGATAAGGAATCAACTACAAGGGGAGTAAGATTCGGATTACCTTGTAGATCGAATATCTCAAGCCAAGAACACTTTGTTTGAGATTCGAATCACTCCAGAAGCAAGATCGATCATGTCTAGCTTCAATAATTCTTGTTGATCAAATATCTCAAACACTTGTTTGAGATTCGAATCACTCCACAAGCAAGGTTGATCATGTCGAGCTTGAATGATTCTACATGCAACCTAAACTACATAGAATTGCAAAGAAACTTAGCCATTGGCTAAAGAAAAGCACAAATGCTTTTTTTACTATATTTTCCAAGTCTTTCTTACAAATACAACATAGATGGCTTTATATAGCTTCAAAATGAAACTATTAAAGGCATTTCAAAAGTTGTAACATTCACACTTTATGGCCATAATTAGCCATTATGTAAATGTAACCGAAATTAAATGAAAAGTCTTAAAATACAATAACTCTAAATTACTCTAAATTATAACCCACCCAAAATTTACAACAATCAAACTTTATTCTTCTTCAATGTAGCATGAATTGAAACATCTTTTGATAATTTTGACAACCTTTTCTTCACATCTTCATTGAAGCATATTGTATGATTGATGTCTCTTGGTTCATATCAACGCTGGTCCCCAAAGGAGTAGATTGTGAGATCTCACATCGATTGAAAAGGGGAATAGAACATTTCTTATGAGTGTCTGGAAACTTCTACCTAATAGACGCATTTTAAAACTATGAGGCTGACGGCGATACATAACAAGCTAAAACAAACAATATTTGCTAAAAGTGGACTTGGACGGTTATAAATTAAAATATCGACATTTTGATGAACATCGACATCAGAAAACGATGGTGGAAGTATGAACACATAACAAAATGTTGTTCTTCTAGTATCACGAGTCCCTCCATGACTGTTCTTCTAACTCAGATTGGGACAACAAAATCTGTCTTCTTCTTAAACTCTTCATGCAGCAACGAAACACAGCTGCCGACAGTGTTACTTACAGCTGCAGTTCAGCATAAATCATACGCCAAAGACAAGAAATAAACAACTGGCTTACCTCCACGTAGAGCCCTTTTTCATCACAAAAACTCTCTCAGACATTTTATCAAACAGTTTGCGGGCATGCAATACCCTCAAGTTGGTAGCATTTGGCCTTTTCTGGTGTCCTAATTCAAACAAGATTTGAACGTCTTGGCTAAGCTAAATGAAGAGATCATGTCAGGCAAACAAGGATAATGAGGCCTTCGGAGCCGACTAACTCGTCAATAGACGAGCCTCAACGCGTGTCTAAGGGAGTGTCGAGTAGGAAAATACTCTCACTCTTAAAGACATACAATCATTCTATGCTAAGTCTTATGGTTATGTTTGTCCAAAGCGTGTTAATTGTAGTTGTATGTTAATTGTAGTTGTATATTAGATGTCAGGGTCATAATTGTCGAATACTTGTTGTCCAAACTACTTTTACTTGCTTTTACTATTCTTATCATGTCAACTTGGGGTGTATAACCCTTCTCCAAAATCACTTAACCGGGATTGTTGTTTTTTTTGCTTTTAGCCTAAATGTTTTTAATGCATTTCTTCGCTCACGTTTTATAAAACATTTTTCTAGCAGACATGACTCGAAACTCGATCATACGTTTAAATTGTCCGCAAAGTGCACAATTGGCTTGTTGGTCGAGTTAGAAAAAGTGTCGTGCAATTGTTGTTCCGTTGTCGAAAAAATTAAAATAATTATTCTCCTAATAGTGTTTCCCAATTTATATTCCCATACACTCATTTGGATTATTGTACATATATACACACTATTTATATAACTTTAAAAAATACTCACTGTGAAAAGTAAAAGTATGGCTATATTTATATATTAATTATAAAAAAAAAAAAATTAAACTTTTTTATTTTTTAAAGTAAAACATATTAATGCTATTTTTTAAATCTAGCATTTAATTTTTTAAAATGTTAAAAAAGTGCGCAGATATTTTTTAATGATATTTTGTTTAGACTTTCAAGGTTTAGGACATTAGTTAGCAACCGTGTCTCGTCTCCGCCGCCTTAGTTTTGTTGAATCCTTTTCCACGTGTCGCGATGTAACTGGCTGCCTGTTCTTGAGGCTGACTCTACATATTTTCTTTTTTTCCCTCTTCATATTTTTCAACACATTAATCTAAATTGCAAACCCAATTATTATTTCTAAGTTTAAAAATGTACTTTCTAACATAAATTTGTATAAATTTCCTTTTATAGTGAAATTTTATTTTATTTTATTTCCTATGAATATATATATAAAAAAATGGAAACTAGATAGTATGTAAAACAATTTTAAAAATTCTTAATTATCTCTTTATTTTTAATTATTTTATTAAATTCCGATAAAATTTAAAATTATATAATTTTGTGCCTAATAAATTTAATTATATAATTTTGTCCCAAAATTAACAATTGAATCGAAACCTAAACCAATTGGATTGAAAATTTTCATATTCCTTCATCGTGATTTCAACAACTAAGAGAAGGAAGAACAGAGGATTTACCAGAAGCCACGGCCGATTTCTTGAACAATCTACTCCCAAACAGCAAGAATCCGAGGCAATGGCCACCGATGGCTACCAAAAACACTCCAACATTGAACGACATGACGGCTAGCATCACTAAATACACCAATCCAACCCTAACCCTATGCAAAAGAGTCCGGATCAATCTTGCCGCCGCGGCGCTCGAATCTTCCTTAATCAATCGGCTATGCGAAAGCCACTCGACGATCAAAGCAAGCACGAAAACGAAGATCAAGGCCAAGGCGTACATGCCGCCGCGTTCGCCAGGCCAGCGATTGAACAGAATCTCGGCGTTGTCTCCCCAAAAGAAGGTCATGTGCAGCATCATCGTGCCGTGCGTCATCTCCGGCGATGCGGTGGAGGAATCCTTCGGCGGCGCCATTCCGTGCATATGGTGGTGGTATGCGTTGTCGGCGGCGTCCATGACGGCTCCAGTGCCGGGAAATTTGTGTGAGGTATCTGGGAGGTCGCTTCGTTTCTGATAACTGATAAGAACGCAGTCTGTTTCAGGATGAAATGAGTCTGCTCGTCTACTCGTTGCGACTTGTACGAGTAAACCCGTGATTCAGAGTGACGGTGATTTATCAATCTTCATGTGTTTCACGTATCATGTTTTGAAACGTGTAATTTATTCTGATTTATTTGTCCATTTTCTTAAAAGAAAAAAAAAAAAAAAAATACTAAGCCACCATTCTGTGCCATTGAAGATTCAGGAAAGCGTGCATCAAAATAAATGCTAGGTTTCATCCCACCTTGAAACATACGCAGGGGAAGCAAAGCGATTGGCATCGGGAGAGGATTGAGCAAAGAACAGAAGGTGGGACAAGGAAGTGCGGAGGGTAAAGGGATTTATTTCTCCCTCGTATAATGGAGGCCCATGCTAGATACGGCAGTTTAAGAAAACGGGCTTCCACCACAATGGACTAAGTTCGGATCCATTATGGGCCATCGTGGGCTTAAAATATGGGCCAATTTCGCCTTCCATTATGGGTCACTTTGGGCTTCCATTTGGGCCAATTTGGGCTTCCACTATGGGCCGACTTGGGCTTCCAAAATGGGACGGATTGGGCTTCCACAATATGCCGGATAGGGCTTCCGATATGGGCCGGCTTGGGCTTCATATATGGGACGGCATGGGCTTCCAATATGGGCCGACATGGGCTTCCACTATGGGCCAATTTGGGCTTCCACTATGGGAAGATATGGGCTTCCACTATGGGCCGACATTGACTTCAAATATGGGCCGACCTGGGCTTCAACTATGGGCCGACATGGACTTTCACTAATGGGCCGATTTGGGCTTCCAATATGGGCCGAAATGGGCTTCCACACTATGGGCCGAAATGGGCTTCCACTACGGGCCGGTTCGGGCTTCCACACTATGGGCCGAATGGGCTTCAACTATGGGCCTATTCGGCCTTCCAATATGGGCCGACACGGGCTTCCACAATGGGCCGAGTTGGGCTTCAAATATGGGCCGAGTTGGGCTTCCACTATGAGCCGACCTGGGCTTCCACTATGGGCCGACGGCCGACTTGGGCTTCCACTATGGGCCGACTTGGGCCTACCTGGGCTTCCACTATGGGCCGACTTGGGCTTATACTATGGGCCTACCTGGGCTTCCACTATGGGCCGACATGGGCTTATACTATGGGCCGACTTGGGCTTCCACTATGGGACGACTAGGCTTCCACTATGGGCCGACTTGGGCTTATACTATGGGCCTACCTGGGCTTATACTATGGGCCTACCTGGGCTTCCACGATGGGCCTACTTGGGCTTCCACTATGGGCATACCTGGGCTTCACGATGGGCCGAGTTGGGCCGACGGCTTACTTGGGCTTCCACTATGCGCTGACATGGGCTTCCACTATGGGCCGAGTTGGGCTTCCACTATGGGCCTACCTGGGCTTCACGACGGTCCGAGTTGGGCTTCCACGATGGGCCGACTACGGCCGACGGTCTACTTGGGCTTCCACCATGGGCTGACTTGGGCTTCCACTATGGGCCGAGTTGGGCCGACGGCCGACATGGCTTCCACTTTGGACCGACGGCCGACTTGACCTTCCACTATGGGCCGACTTGGTCTTCCACTATGGGCCAACCTGGGCGTCCACTTTGGGCCTCTCGGGCCTCCACTATGGGCCAATATGGGCTTCCATTATGGGCCTACCTGGGCTTCCACTATGGGCCGACTTAGACTTGGTCTTTCCACTATGGGCCGACTTGGGCCTTCACTATGGGCCTACCTGGGCTTCCATATGGACTTAGACTTGGGCTTCCACTATAGGCCGACTTAGACTTGGGCTTCAACTATGGGCCGACTTGGGCTTCCACTATGGGCCGTCCTGGGCTTCCACTACGGGCCTACCTGGGCTTCCACTATGGGCCGACATGGGCGTCCACTATGGGCCGTCCTGGGCTTCCACTATGGGTCGACATGGACTTCCACTATGGGCCAATATGGGCTTCCACTATGGGCCTACCTGGACTTCCACTATGGACTTAGACTTGGGCTTCCACTATAGGCCGACTTAGACTTGGGCTTCAACTATGGGCCAAGTTGTGCTTTCGCTATGGGCCGATATGGGCTTTCATTATGGGCCGGTATTGCTTCCACTATGGGCCCACTTGGGCTTCCGCTATGGGCCGACTTCGGCTTCTACAATGGGCCTACCTGGGATTCCACTATGGGCCTACTTAGACTCGGGCTTCCACTATGGGCCGACTTGTGCGTCCGCTATGGGCCACTTGGGCATCAGCTATGGGCTGACTTGGGATTCCGCTATGGGCCGATTTGGGCTTCCAGTATGGGCCTATTTAGGCTTCCACTATGGGGCGACTTGAGCTTTCACTATAGGCGGACTTGGGCTTCCACTATGGGCCTATTTTGGCTTCCACTATGGGAAACTGTTCGAGTATTTGTTTTTTTTTGTTTTTTTTTTTCTTCGCGTTCAGTTAGATACTATTTGTTTGAGATGGTTGTTATTTTAATTTCACTTTTTTTTTAATGATATTCTATGACATCATTTACATATAAATATTTCTAATCCATTTTATTTTAATAACAAACGCACTATGTGACTTGAGAATCATCAAAATTTCACTAGAAAAAGAAGCCTATTGAAATTTAGGTCATAATCTGTAAGCCAAAACAAAATCTCATTAGAAAAAAAAAACTGACTTCACAGTCTCGAAATCACAAGCCAATTTACAGATATCGATCCATTGCATACACTTATAGGCTCAAAATCAGCAACACACAATTTATCAATATAATTACAAAGAATGAAAAATAGTTTAGCGCGTACACAAAATCCGTGCCAAATATTCAGTTGTTTAGCCGGAAATCTCAACTGACTTCACCTCCGCGTTCTTTTCTTCCGCCTTGGCCTTGGGAACCGTCACCGTGAGAACACCGTCCTCCATTGATGCCCTAATTTCCTCCATTTTCGCATCCTCTGGTAGCCGGAATCTCGTCTGGAACTTCCCACTGCTTCGTTCGATCCGATGCCATTTCTCGTTTATGTCCTCTTTCTCTACGCTCCTTCGGCCGCTGATCTGAAGCACTTTTCCCTCTTCTATCTCCACTTTCACTTCGTCTTTCTTCAGTCCAGGCAGATCGGCTTTCATTACATGAGCCTCCGGCGTCTCCTTCCAATCAACAGCAGCGTTCATCAGATCAGAAGTATCTCGAGCGATTTCAGGGAAGTAAGATGAAATAGAAGAGGGAAAGTGAAAATCGAACGGATCTAAGAGATCGAAAGTGGCAAATGGATCGAAGATGCTGCTCCGTCGGCCACCGAAAAAGCTTGGAATCATCGACATCTTCTGAGGTTTAGTTGAAGAAATTGAAATGATGAGAAATTTGAAATCGAGAATTGGAAGCGCTTCGAATGAATTCCACGCGAAATTGTGGGTTTGGAGTTTCTGATTGGGGAAGAAATTGAAAGAGGCGAGTATTTATAGCGACTAGGCGGAGATTCTGGCTTTCTCCAGAAATTTCTTTGTTTTTATAAAATGAAAAATTAATAAAAATACCACTAAATTTTATATTTTCTCCGCAGCTCTATTCAGTAGAACTATTGATCGAATTTGACAACTTAAAAAATTCAAAGCCAATCTAACTCAACTCGTAAAGGTTAGATTTGGTTTTTAACCACTTTAGACTATAACCATTTTTTTATTTCTCCTTTCTCTTGCTCGACCTCGACCTCGATGCTTGTCACATGCTTAGATGAATCACCTGTTATCAAACGCTCACTCACCTCGCCACCATTTCCTCCTTGTTTCTTCCTCATTTCATCTCGCTTGCTAGTCATTCTTAGTATAACCTTTTCTTCCTCGGTAGTCATGCTACTCAATCACGGGTCGTTTTAGTTCCTCCTCTCACTCATTGGTTTTTCTCCTTCAACGCTCACCAGAGATAAATTGTTCCACTACTAGAGTTGCAATTGATAATTTTATGAATTCACTCCCTAGCCGTTTTTACCCCTCTGAATTAATTAGTCAAGGTGTTCAATTCGGACATCCAATTCGAACGAACCCATTAATAGATGAGTTGGGTTGGATTGCTCTCACGAATAAGCTTTATCAAGTTGAAGATCGTGAGATCCCACATTAGTTGAGGAGGGGAACAAAACATTTCGGATAAGAATGTGAAAATCTTTTCGTAGTAGACGCGTTTTGAAATCTGGAAGGAAAAATCAAAGAGCACAATATCTATTAGTGGAGAGTTTAGACTATTACAAATGATATCGATGCCAGATTATCAGACAATGTGCCAGCGAGGACGCTGAGCTCTCAATAGGGTTGAAGATTGTGAGATCCCAAATGAGTTGAAGGGAGGAACGAAATATTGCTTATAAAAGTGAGAACGTGGATCTAAGGTTTGTTCTAAAATGGAATCTTCTAAATACGTAGGGTATGTCAAATTAGTAAGGCCCATAAAAGAAGCCCATTGTATCATAATTGGCTGAACGCCCAGAAGGTTCATTCGACGACGGAGGCGAGGATATTTCGAAAAAGAGAGAAACTTCCAGAGAAAACCAGAATCTTCGGCAGGCGCCATAAATTCTCACCTCCTTCACTTTCTTCACCATTCAGAAACTTCAAACCATCAAATTATCCTCTGATAATCGTTGAGTTCAATCAAAGCGCTTCCGAATCTCGATTTCAAATCTCCGATTCAAGTCGTATATCAATTTCTTCAACTAAACCTCTGAAGATGTCGATGATTCCAAGCTTTTTCGGTGGCCAACGGAGCAGCATCTTCGATCCATTTGCCACATTCGATCTCTCAGATCCATTCGATTTTCACTTTCCTTCATCACTTTCATCTCACTTTCCGGAAATTGCTCGTGAAACTTCAGCTATGGTGAACGCTCGTGTAGACTGGAAGGAGACGCCGGAGGCTCATGTTCTGAAAGCCGATCTGCCTGGACTGAAAAAAGAGGAAGTGAAAGTGGAGATAGAAGACGGAAAAGTGATTCAGATCAGCGGCGAAAGGAGAGTAGAGAAAGAAGAGAAAAACGAGAAATGGCACCGGATGGAGCGAAGCAGTGGAATGTTCCAGAGGAGATTCCGGCTGCCGGAAGATGCGAAAATGGAGGAAATTAGGGCATCTATGGAGAACGGAGTACTGACTGTGACAGTGCCGAAGGCGGAAGAAAGGAAAATGGATGTGAAGTCCGTTGAGATTTCCGGCTGAAGGAATTAACCTTTGGAATTGTAATATGTGGTGTTTGTTACCTTTGGCGCTTTTTTTGTCTCACATGTATTTTTAATAAAGATTAAATCAATAAAAATACCTTATTTCTCTTAAAATAAAACTTTTAAACTCTCAAGAATTTACATAATATTCTTGAAATAAAACTTTTAAAATTTTATTAATATTTTAACATTTTTTAAAAACGAAAGTATTTAAATTTCAGTTCACAACGATTTATATCATATAATAAAGATAAAAGTATTTTAAAAAAACTTGTAAAAATTTTAACGCTTCTAAAAAAGTTTAATTATTTAAACTTTTAGAAATTTTAAAACAATTTTAAAAATTTAAGAAAATTTTTAAATAAAATATTAATGATTTAATCTTTGTTTTTGTTTTCTTTGAGTAAAGTTTTTTTTTTTAATTTAAAAATATTATTGAAATTTTTAGAATTTTAAAATATTTTTTAAACAAAATACGAAACAAAGGCTAACATAATCACATCACACTTATAGATGAAATAATGCCATTATCAATGCCTTCTCGAACAGAAAAACAAAGTATTTCATGAGATGGGAGAATTAAACAGGCCAAAAATGCATAATTCATAGTTCTTCATTCCCAACTCACCAAACAATTACTCAGATCAAGAATCAGCTCACATAGGAGGTCTACCCGACCCGAGTAGCTGGCCGACTAAATTAGTTACCTGAAACACAGCAAACTAAGAATCAATACCAGAGTTGAATTCAAAAACTTCATCAGTAGAATGGACTCAAGTAGTCAACAAAAACAGATGATACAAGTTCATGCAAAGATATTGTTGTATCGTAAATAAGCTAATCGAAGAAGTGAATATCTTTTGAGATAGGGAGGAAAGAATTTAAAATTATGTTGAAGGAATCATCCTTAAGTTAGTAGTGAAAACTGTGGCCATCAAGAGTCCCATAGACCATGTAAGTTGTAACAATCAAAGCCAACCGCCTCTTTCGGGTTTTCCCTCAAGGTATTTAAAACGCATCTACTAGGGAGAGGTTTCCACACCCTTATAAAGAATGCTTTGTTCCCCTCTCCAACCGATATGGAATCTCACAATCCACCTCCTTTCGGAGTCCAACGTCCTCGTTGGCACTCGTTCCTCTCTCCAATCGATGTGAGATCTCACAATGCACCTAATCATTCGCTAGAATCCCCATAACATGAAACACAATAGAATTGTATTCCAATATCGAAAGATAAAGTACAATATTAGTAGCCTTTCGAGAGGGCCATCTCTCTCCCAAAGCCCAACCTCGGACAAGTCACCCCTGTCTAATTGCCACTATGCCGTAATATTATCCGATTAATATTCTCAACGTATCTCCTATGTGTACTCTCGAATTATGAAATGTAGATTCACAATCAAATGCAAGCCAATTGATCTATACAAGAGTTTCATCGCCTAGTTAGAAATTTGGACACAGCTGTATAAAATTTCTATATTTTGGAATGCAAGGAGAGAGTAGTCCTAAGCTCGTGTCAACCTGAGCATAATTGGTTTAAGCATATATCCCAAACCAAGAGGTTTGAGGTTCGATTCTCCCAACCTCACTCGTTGTTGAAGTCAAAAAGAAAATTCAAGCTCATAATCAGATGAATCTACCAATGGCTTATGCTTTATCAGAAAACATCTGAACTCGTTTATCAAATGCACATCCATATCTCAAAATCAAATATGATTGATTCTACCATACCCATAACAAGAGTTCATTTGAAGATAGTAAGCAGACAACAAAACACATGGTTTCATTTAAATTTCCTTCAAAAAACTACAAAGATTTTATTTAAACATGATATATGAATAAGGACAACACGATTTTGAGCTTTCAATCGTGATGGAATGTGGTTAAATTTTTATGAGATGGAAAACAAGTGCTGTTGTACTATTTGATCACTGCATATCTCATAAACTAAAAGAAATACAGAGAATAGAAGAGAAAGATGAGCTTACATGCCAATACTTGGAAACACAGCGGTCAATACAACTATTTTCACCCATATTCAGCTCAGATTCCTTGTACCTAAAATAGAAAGTAATTGTTAAAAGACAAAAGACCATACATAACTACAGCTTAATATTCAGAGATAGAAATGCAGGACAATTCTCCTACCTCTTATCAACACATTTGTTAAAACATGATTGTGTAAGCCTGAAAGAAAAAAAAAGAAGACAAAGGCATCAGGCCAAATCTATGAAGAAGGTAGAAACACACATAAAATCTTTCACCATCTCCTTTTCTATATATCTCTCATTTCCCAAATATTTTCATTAAAAAGTGTAATAAAACCTACTTGTTGAACAATTCAACTCGATATTCCATCTCCTTTTCTGCCATACCAAATATCTGCTCCAATGCAAAAAAATTGAAATTAGTTTGTGTTAATAATTATGAATTTACGAAGTACATTTAAATTATATCTACATGGTAAAATTCATCAAAATCTAATAAATTGAACATATCAATCGCTCTAAATGGACAGATTCCAGTAACAAATAGAAAATTTCGTCATACATTCATCCTCTATCTCTCTCTTTCGAGCCCTAACAGTTATATTTGTCCAATTTAGAAAAATCCACAAGAATAAGGCACAGATTCAAATACTAGAATCCCAAATCACGGCTATGAATTTGCAAAAACGAGGAAAAATCGAATAAAGACATAGAAACCAACCTGTTCCTTGTCCATAGCCGATTGCATATCGTTCGGAGAAGCCATTGAGATTCTGAATCAAACAAAATCACAATCCCAAAACTCAATAACCCACCAAAAAGGAACAATTTATTTAGAACAAATGGAAATGACAATCGATACAAACTCACTTCGAATGAACTGCCAATGGAAAATTTCAAGATCGTAGCTCAGTCTTTTGATGGATTCGATGAATCAGATCAGTAGTTGACAGAGAAGGCAAAACCCCGCTGCTAAATCCCTGGAACGGTGCAATGGGAAGAATTTTACCTAACTGATACTTATTTGTAGCCTTGTCGAGCCCTTTCGGTTTTCGAGGCATCTAAACTGAAAACCCGATTCTTGGCTGGTTAGGTTCAACCGAACCAGCTTGGGTAACGGTTCAAACGGGTCAATCCAGTTTGAACCAATTTGACTTGTTGTAATCCAACAACGTCTACCGAGAATAAAACAAATTATTTATTTGAGTCCCTAAACTTTAAAAAAAATACGATTTATTATCGGTTTAATACGGTCTGAACGGGTCAATCCAGTTTGAACCAATTTGACTTATTTTCTTTAGATTTTGAGCGAAAAATCTCTTAAGTCACTTTATAAAATGGTTTGATCGAAGATAAATGCAAGAATTTTTCAAACCGGAGTTGTAACCCAGACGACAGTTAATTGAGAATAAAACAAAATATTTATTTAGGTCCTAAACTTTTTAAAAAATACCATCATTTGAATGATAGTTGAAATTAATAAGTGCTGAGGGTATGAAATAAAATAATTAAAAAAAAACTGAACCTAAATTGGACTTGGTTCGGTCATTAGATCAAGGACCAAACTCGAACCAACTCGAACCAGCTAAATTGGACTTGGTTCGGTCTAATCGAACCAAAGTATCTAAGAAAAAGGGCCTAAACCTTTAAACCCCATTCAGCTCTTTTTTGTTTTTGTGATCTCTCCCGCCGTCTCTGCTCTCTATCATTCTATAACTCGCCGGGCGGTCGCCGGCCACCGTCGGCAGCAAGCTCGGTCTTCTCGCCAATTGGTAATCAGTTCTCACCTCCTCTCTCTCTTTCTCTCTATTGATAATCAGTTCACTTATCAACAAGGGGCGGTGCGAATGTTTGTTGCTTATTCCCTGTGCTTGTGTAAGCATTGCCTGGGTTGGTCCTCGTTGAATTCACCATTCAATTGACTGATTTTTGTAGTTTGTGTTATGAAGAATCTGAGGAACTTGTATTAAGAGATTGGTATTGCAAATTCTATGTTATTTTGTGGACGTAATTTTCTTGTGATTAGGGGTACGTTAAGGTATGGTGTAGTTATTTTGGTTGGTTTTAGAATTTTTGATGGCTTAATGGAAAACTTGTTGATTCATATACCTTGGAAACTAATTAACTGTGAATTGAACTGGAATTTTGCACTCCAGTACTATCCTATGAGAGGCGAACTAGAATACAGCTATATTCTAGCTCTATGGTCGGTGTCACAATCGCACTTTTGTTGGCAACAAATTTGGCGATTGTGCGACACTAACTTTCAGCACTGAGTGAGCCAAACCTACTTAGGATCGCGTCGCCTATGAGCGGGCCATGTATGCTCAAACCTCTGATCCCATTTAAGAAGAAAGTTTTATAAAAGGAGGGTAGAGAGATTTTGTAGGAGAGTTTAAAAGGAAGATTAAGAGAGAAAGATTGAAAACAACATTGTATGATACAAGCGATACAAGCAAAAGGCAGCACAATGACTTAAATAGCATATAACTTTTCGGGTAGGGAGAAATTGACAACTAGTCGCATCCCCTATAGTATATTTTGAGGCGATTCAGGCCTAGTAGGCCTAGACGTGATTTCACCAAACGATCATACAAAATCTAGGTGGGAGGAGTTGACGACTGGTCGCATCTCCCTATAGTACATTCTGGAGCATTTCATGTCTATCAGACAGTCATACATTTAGGAAAGACAATAAGGAAACTATACAACATGAAAATAGTAAAGTGATACAAGGCAAGGGCTTTGGCATGCCACGAGCATGCGGCTATGGGCAACACGCCTTGGACAAGTATGACCGTGACACCCAAGACCTGAAGACTGAACTGAATGCAGTATGGATACTATTTTTTCTTGTTCCCTCCCAAACTGTGCACTCCCCTAACGTGTGAGCTCAAGTATTGGTATTGATTCACAATATCTAAATGTGTGATGATACGTTAAGAGTTAGCTTAAGATCTCCTAAGTTAAAATTGGAGCAAATTTAATCATGTCAATCTTCTCTTCTTACTATGATCATTTCTCGAGGTACCCAATGAAACTAGACGTGGTTGTGTATCCCTAAATTCAAATCCTTACCGTGTAAGAGAGTTGTACTCAATTCACCCCACAAGTGCTGCAATTGATAGGAAAGTATGCTCTAAAGGCTATTTACTTAGAGCTTAACACTTTAATAGCTTCTCCTAGTAGTCCATGCCTCTTTTAGGAGTAACATCCGGACGGGTAAAGTTTGTAAGGATAGTAATATAGTCCGGAAGAAATAACTAATCAAAAGCTTCTCCTTCAAGCTAAAACAACAATTAACTATGACTCTTGACCTAGATAACGTCCTAGACATAGGAGAGATTGGTGCAAGAGGGAATGCCTAGACGACGTTTTTCTTATTGAGCAGCTGAAAGTAGATCTATGGGTCCTTCCGTCCCTTGCTCCTGAATAAGGGTACGGATAGTTTTGTATACTTTTAAATGACTTGTTACATCATCTCGTAGTCTAAGAGTGACATTTTGTGGTTACAACATTCCTCATTCTTAGAGTCTAGACAACAAGTAATATTTTGAGGTAGTTTAACTCTCTAAAGTGCAAGAGATCGGTTCTCATTTTTAGTGTTTTTAATGATTAGACTTGTTCTGGCCTGTTTTTCTTCTTTATACACATCCAATTTATGCATTCATGAGAAATATAGTCTATGGCTCTATGCGAAATGTGATCCTTTTCTAAAGAACACAAGTTGGATCCTTGTAGCTTTGCTAGAACCCCATCCATCTTGGAACTTGATTTATGGATCGTGACTATTTAGTTTCATAACTTAAACAAGATTTATAAGGTGGCTATCTTGTTCTTACTATGGATACTAGCATCTCAATATTGATGTGACGTGCGTATTAGATAGACGTTAGTTGATTTGACGATAGAAAAATAGTTGGAAGTGACCAAGCATTAGCATTAGAGATACTGATGAGAAGGGTTTTGATGGAACATGACAGGTGATCCTGCAAGAGAGGTTCTGAAAGATGCGTGTCAGAACTTCATGGTGGTCTGCCACCATGTGAGGAACACATTCGACAAGGTTGTGCTTGATTTCAAACCCACCAATCCTGTGGGGAACATTAATATCAATTAGAATGGGACCCTTTTTCTCTTTCAACTTGTAACTTTCTTTCTTAGGCTCATCTATATTGCAGTTTACAGGTGATTGAGTTGGTTAGCTAATGGTGAGATTCCACATCGGTTGGAGAGGGAAACGAACCATTCCTTATAAGAGTGTGAAAATTTCTTCCTAGTAAATACGTTTTAAAACCGTGAGGCTGAAGACGATACGTAATGGGCTAAAGCAGACAATATTTGTTAATGATGAGTTTGGGCTGTTTCAAATGGGATTAGAGTTAGACGCTGGGCAATGTGCCAACGAGGACACTAGGCCCTCAAAGGGTAGATCGTGAGATCCCACATTGGTTGGAGAGAGGAAGAAACATTCCTTGTAAAGATGTGGAAATCTCTCCTTAGTAGACGCGTTTTAAAACTGTGAGGTTGATGAGCTTGGACTGTTACAAATGGCTTCTAGAACAGATTCGTTTCGTTGAATTTTGCTTGCTTTTACTGTTGAGATGCCTATGCACAGGGATTTCACGTTAATTATTGTATATTGTAGATCCATGTGAAAAGTAAAAGAAACAGGTATGATCGAATTTGATTGGATGTTTATGTGAGAAATCTCCCGATCTCTTTGAATTTTTGAATTTTCGACTTTTTGATCAAATCCTCTTGTGCGAATTGTCTGTTCCTGTGGAGTTGCCTGTTTATTCAATCACCAAAACCACAACTAAGGAATGCCTCTAATGAAACCAACCTCATCAAAATTAACTAAACAAAGTGTAAGTATATGTACAAAGGCCTAAAGAACTTGGAATTCCCCCAGTTTTCTTCTACTGGCGATCTTCCTAAGCCTATGACATTAACTTGAAGTGAAAAAGCCAGGACATTGCAAATGCAAGGAGCATGCAAGCAAGCAGAAAGTTCATAATGCGTCGACCGTGAAAGATCGTTCGAGTCTCGACCAGAGTTAGGGGTGCTGTCATAGCTGAGGATGCTACTGCAGCAGCAGCAGCAGCCGCATTGCTCGGTTCATTTATTTGTTGACTTGCAACATTTTGTGCAGTTGCTCCACATATCTCACAAATTCTGCAAGAAAAATATCATATTGCTTGTCAAGTTAATACTCATAACGATAACGTTAATACTCATAACGATAACGTTAATACTCATTTTGTGCCGTTTTTAAAACACGTTTGTTAAGGAAGAGTTTCTACACCCTTATAAGAAATGTTTCGTTCCCTTCTTTAACCAATGTGAGATCTCACAATCTACCCCTTTGGAAACTCAGCATCCTTGCTAACACATTGCTTGGTGTCTAGCACTAATACTAGTTGTAACAGCGTGTCTAGCACTAATACTAGTTGTAACAGCCTAAGCTCACTGCTAGCAGTATTATTAGCTTTGACCCGTTATGTTGTCAGTCTCACAATTTTAAACCGCGTCTGTTAGGGATAAGTTTCCACACCCTTATAAGGAATGCTTCGTTCCCCTCTCCAACCGATGTGAGATCTCACAATCCACCCTCTTTGGGGGCCAGCGTCCTTGCTGGCATACTACTCGGTGTCTATCTCTAATACTATTTATAACAGCTCACTGCTAGCAGATTTTGTCTGCTTTGGCTCGTTATGCATTGCCGTAAGCCTCTCGGTTTTAAAATGTCTATTATAAAAATGTTTCTACACCCTTATAAAGAATGTTTCGTTTCCCGTTCCCCTCTCCAACCGATGTAGGTCGGTTCTCACACCGAAAGTAACTATTAGAGTGTTAAACAATCTGATTCATTCAAGATATACAGAAAAGATAATTCTATACTCAAGAACAGTCATGCTCAAACATACGAGGAGTCACTTCAGTTTTTACCTTGTTTATGTCTGAAGAACACCTTGCATACTCATGAGACAATAGTAAAGCTTTACACACAGAATCTAGTTGATTAAAGGTTTCAAAACAAGAATTCGAATAATCCAATCAAATTGAGCTGAATACTTCAGTAAGAACTATGAAGAACACCAAATACTGACTGCAGAAGATCTGAATGAATTTACTGAATTCAAGATAGAGATTAACTATTTGGGGAAGATTCATGGCAGAAAACTCAGAAAGAAGCAGAGGATCCAACAAATTAGCTAAGATTTTCGATAAATTTCCATCTAAACTGCTAGCAAGAGGCAAAACTTGAACAAAACCATTGATGATCAAAAGATTAAGAACAAATGAGAGTTTATTACTTACGTATTTCCTTTGATTTTGAACCAAGTCTCAGCACAATGCTTGTGAGCAGTACCCAAATCACCACGACAGCAACAACCAAGCAGAATCGGAGTATCATTATGATCTCTTCCGCCGCCGCTTTCCAGTTCCAAGTGACAAATTCTGCAATCCCTTTCGATCTTCCCCAAATGCACCTTCACCTCCAAATCCCCACTCTCCAAATCCACCTCCGACGAGCTTCCCGAGATGAAACCACCCGTCTCAGCGTCCGGAACGCCCTCAATCTCGCCGGAAAACAGGCCGTCGCCATGAGATCCCCAAGCCGTGGAGTCGAAAACCGAGTGCCACGACTGGTCATCGGAATCATCAAGAACCGACAGGTCACTGCTGCTACTGCTGCTACCAGCTGCTGAACGAGCATCGCGATAAGGCAGGGAACTCGGATCTGCAAGGATCGGGTCACCACGAGGAGCTAGAACTGCGGACATCCTGAGAAACCCAGATGGGGAAATCGCATTCGACTAACGAAAACCAAAAGATATGTATTAACACAAACAGTAGCAAGATGAACAGACCCATTTCCCCCCCTTCCTTTTTACTCTAATCATGAACAGTTTCCATAAACATTTCAAAACGTACAATTAGAACACGAAATCAAAAATTAGGAAAACTTACCACAAAGAAGAACACGAAATTTTCATAACACCCAGGAAATCAAACGCTCAGCCAGCTTCAAAGATTAATCAAGAGAGAGAGAGAGAGAGAGAGGAAACGTGGGGTCATGGGGTTTTGTTTGTTTGTTGATCAGTGATTCTCTATCTCTATCAAAGAAAATATGAATAGGGACATACACTGAAACTCTTTTTCGGCGTGTCAGTTGCGATTGCTGTTATTCAAAGAGAAAAGAAAATTAAATTTTTTTAAAAAAAGAAACGTTATGAACACTGATTATTGAAGGAGGTACCTGTGGGGAGTGACAGAATTTGCAGCCTTTTCCGATTAATTAAGGATCATGAAGCTACCAGTCGATACGACACAGTTTTGTCTGTGAGATGAGAGTGAGACTATACTCCAAATATAATTTAATTTTTGTAAAATTTTTAATTCCTAAGTCTTTAAATTTTTATAAAAAGATAATAAATTTTTTTTAAAAATTTAATCGTAGAGTGAAAAATTGAAAATATTAAAACTAAATAACTAAATTATTACTTTCATTAAAATTAAAATTCAACGACATAATACTAATTTTTAACCCAATTTTTTTTTATAATAGAGACTAAAATGTTACCAATTTTAAAATAAAAAATTAAATTATTACTACTAAAATTTATAGATTAGATACTTATAAAATTGAAAATATAAGAGCTAAATTGTTAATTATACCGGTTGATAGGTTTTTCAACCTCTAAGTTTTATTTATTTGTATTAAAAAAAAATTAAAATTTCATGTATTAAATTCATAAAATCTATATGATATGGTCCATTCAATATAATAAGACCAATACAACACATTCATCACGTGAGACACAAAGTCATACCTCAACCATACCATAGATAAGGTTATTTAGATCAAATATAACTTTCCTTATTTTTCTTTTCTATTTCAAAACATTCGATAAAAATTATTTCTCTACGACAACTACACCTTTGACAATCAAATATAGCAACATACTATACTATATATATCAATCAATGGGCACTAAGGCAGAGGGTCCCAAATACAAGTTCTTTTGAGTGCACCTAAGAATGAGGACAAATGTGTATTCAACATCGAATCAAAACCTATTGAGAATCTATTGAGATTCAATCATCTCACTTTGTGGGTGTGCCTAAACTCTATATATATATATATAACACATCACATCATATTAAAATGAAATTATCATAGTTTAGTCCAAATATGTACTTCAACAAAAATTGAGAATAATAATAAGACAAAGAAAGATTATATCGATTAAAATTCTTTTAAAATCTGATTAAATCCTTTTAAACTAATGGTGTAATTCATGATATATATATATATATAGTATTCGTATATATCGATTAAAAAAAGGCATTAAAATAATATAAGATATTTTCTTATAAAAAAAAAAGGCGATTTGAACAAGTGTTGGGAAATCTTTTTTGCATCATGTAGTACGAGGAACAATTTAGGGTGTTTGGGAGAAGTTAGTGCTACTTTAGCGTGGAGCTGCCGAGAAAGCAACTCAACAGCTCGAGACTGATTCAAAGAAAGGGCTAAATAGTGGATAACAAAGGCAATTTTGCTATCAAAGAAAAAGCAATATTTGTGAAGCCCCATGTGCCACTAAGAACAAAGACAGACAACATCCACTTGAAAGTTTGAACAAAAGGTCCTTCACATTCATATGAATTTGATTTTATTTCATCCAAAAGGTTGTTTCTTATCGATGAAGATGTTATCATTTATGTGAGATTCAAAGGTATGGAAACGAAGTATTCTTTATAAGAGTATGGAAATCTCTTCCTAGCATACGTGTTTAAAATTGCGAGGCTGACAACGATATGTAACAGGCCAAAACGGATAATATCTGCTAGCAGTAGACTTGAGTTATTATAAATGGTATCAGAGCTAGACACCGAGTGATGTGTCGGCAAGGATATTGGGCCCCCCAAGGGGGGTGGACTGTGAGAGCTCACGTTGTTTGGAGAGGGGAACAAAATATTTCCTATAAAGGTGTGGAAACCTCTAGGCTCTCAAGGGGGTGGATTGTGAGATCTCACATCAGTTGGAACGGAGAACGAAACATTTCTTATAAAAGTGTGGAAACTTCTGGACTCTCAAGGGGATTAGTGTGGAAACTTCTGAGCTCTCAAGTGGATGGATTGTGAGATCATATGTCAGTTGGAGAAGGAAATGAAACATTTCTTATAAGAGTGTAGAAACCTTCCCATAGCAGAGGTGTTTTAAAATCGTGAGGCTGACAGTAATCAAAGTGTTTTAAAATCGTGAGGCTGACGGCGATACATAACACAGATCAACCGGAAAGGGTGTCATATGAGTATTTGAGCTTGAAATCCTTAAACCAAATCCAAAAAGTAGGGATTCAAGATTGCCACTTCAGTTCATGGGAGTGAATGAAGTTATTTGACGAGCCTAATAGAATCTGCTCAAGAAAGTAAATTTGGCTGTAAAGTGGGTTTGGAATAGAAGCACACAGTAAATCTTTAGCCCGAAGCAGTATAGGTTGGAAAGAGTGCCAACAAGAATCAAGCCAAAAGTAGCAAAATATTATGTTCCTAAAAAAGGTATCACCAAAAGAGTTGAAAGTAGACCTTCAAACCTTATCTTGTAAAGGTGCATCGTATCAATTAGCTCAAAGGGTCAAATATGTCCGAATAAACAGTTCGCAGATCGTTGTCCCCTCTTTTTGTCGGGCGAGCCTTCTTTGGTAGCTCCTTATGCTAGATACCCATTAGAATTAGTAATCGTCACGGTAGCATTATGTAAAACATAATGATACTTCACTTGCCTAGTGGTGTATGCGGCCGTACCCTCGTGATGGAATAGGGGTATCCCAATGCATGAGCACAAATAATGCATGAGGTCCCAATATTTTTCCATTTTCAACATTATTAAATATAACCCGTTATCATTTCTCATTTTATACTATGTCATTTCCCATTTTTTCAGTTCTCATATCATATATAATTCTAACGGAGTTATATTTCATGTCATTTATTGTGATTCTATGTCATTCATATCATATACAATCTAGAAAACATAACATAATATTTCATGCTTCTAACATAACATTTCATCATATATATACCATAACATATCATATCGCATCACAATATATCATATTATAAATATGTCAATTTATCACATATCTCGTACCATTACCTATTTCATATCATTTTTATATCATGTCACAACATTTAGATAATATTGAGGTGCATTATGAGAATCTAATTGGGTTATCCTAGACTCTTAGTACACCTGCTACCAATAACTTGAAGAAAAACGAAACTACACATACAGCCCTTTTTTTGTTGTGTAAGGTTTTAAATCACACGGAAAGAAAAACAATCTAGAAACCCTTTTTTAACATTTAGATTTGGAAATCAAAAAGATCAATTAAGAAAAGGGGATACCTGTGTGTTACAGCAGCGCCTCCATCATGTCTTTCGCATTCCACCTTCTTTTTCGGTTTTCGGTTCAGCTCGAACACTGTCAAAACACCATATCCTTTTTTTTTTTTCAAAAAATTTTCTCAAGAGTAGGCCAAAAACTGTTAACTATCAAAGCATATGAAAAATGCTAAATGATATAATGGATGTCCTAAGTTTCAAGAATCCAATCACGACTCTCTTTAGCCGGTGAGAAACAAGCAAGGTAGGTGAAAAAGCTCAAGCCAACTGCTAGCAGATATTATCATCTTTGAGCTTTCTCTTTCGAGCTTTTACTCAAAGTTTTTAAAACGAGGCTTCTACACCCTTATAAATAATGTTTTGTTCTGCTCTCCAACTGATGTGGGATCTCACAATCCACCCTCCTTTGGGGCCAGCATAGACACACTGCCTCATTTTCCAACCCCTTTGAGGCTCAACCTCCTCGCTGGCACATCGCCCAGTGTGTAATTCTAATACCATTTGTAACCGTCCAAGCTTACTACTAGCAAATATTGTCCTCTTTAGATTTTCCCTTTCGAGCTTCTCCTCAAAGTTTTTAAAACCGATGTCACACAAGTAATATAGCATCTGCTCGAACTTCATACTGCAGAGATATCATAATTAACACATTCGCAAATACATTGTCCGAGGAAGTGGAACCATCGAACGTCACCATTTGCATATGCGGACTCAAAAGTTCCTTTTCGCCAAAGATAGCAAAGAACATAGGAAGACAAAATAGAGAAAGTGCCACCATTACCGATTCCAAATAAAATGGCTATGAGGAATTCAGCACTACCCTCTAGAAAGAAGCTCTTCAAGCCGTGTGACTCAATATCAGCAAACATTTTTTTGAGAAAGAAACAGATCAATGAAATAATCAAGAGGGATAAGAAACCCCAAACCACCATCGGTGGATAACCAAAAAGATCTCCAATTATATAAAAATAAATATTATAATCTTTATAAGGATACTAATGGTTAAAGGCTAGTCACAATGCTCTGGCATTTCCTTTCACTAAAATCAAGGATAATAAATCATGAATGTCTCCAGGCATGATCATATTCCAACCAAAACTGTCCAAGACAAAATACCATTATCGTTGAGCAAAATTTCAAGAGCGGAGAGCCGGATAGATGGCAACGAGTTTCTGACTCAAATCAGTATACATTGAGAGTTGTCCTTTCATATTGAGAAGAGAATCGACGCTCCAATCTTATGTGTTTAATCAATAATCATCGGACGAGTCCGATTCAGGGTAATTTTACCATTGTTCTTCTACTAAGAACCAATGGTATGTATAATGTTCAACTCAGAGTTGATTATCCTAATGAATTCAGATTACTAAAAACAGCATAAACAAAAACTTAGTTAAGAGAACCTTAGGGGTAGCCTAGACTTCAAATTTCACGATAAAATTAGGTTAATTCAATTCCAAAACAATTTGATGCCTGGCTTTAACGATAATTATGTTTCTTAGCAGACAGATTAATTTTAATTTCCAGGGAACCTTACATGCCTGTGGAATTGATGCAGACGAATAATACAAGTCCGCTTCAGCAGTCGAACTTCCTCGACCATCAAGAACATATCGGGCTTCAAACTTCATGATGACTGAAGGAACGAATTTCCTTACATGATTTAACTGCTTGATTAAAGAACAACAGAAACAGATAAGCGATTAGATGGAAAAGATATAACAAATTTCAAACAATTACAATTGATCAACTAAAAGTAATTGAAATCATGGCTCCAAGATCCCTAGTCACATCGCGAAGCATTTGGAAACCGCAATCATGAATTCGACGTCAAGACGAAGTAAGTAACTAGATGTTATACCGGCATTTTCTTTCCAGCCAAACAGATATATGAGGGATTGCGATGAAGAAGATCGGAAATTTTGGCCCTAGCAGCAGCATCCATCGCATCCGCGATTTTGCAGAAGAGCTTGTGCTTTGTATTCATGCTTCTTGTTCATCTCAAAATCATGGAGAAAATACAGAGATTTCGCCTTCAAAGCACAAAGTGAACTCTCTCTGAAAACTAGCACATCACGCTAACTTGCTACCATTGGACCTCGATCGATGCGGCCTTCTGTATACTACAGAGACCTCCATGATATCGCCCACTGCACACAGCCACTCCGCTTTAATGATTCTGCAGTCTATAGATATATATATAGTCGTTGGGAAAAATTCTGACCGTTGAGGACGTTTCATATATACAACTTTTACGTGTTTTTATTCAAAATTTTGTTTTTAATAATGTAAGTCATAAAATATTTATTTATTTATTTTTAAATGTTTAATTAAGTTTTATAAATGGTTAGAAATAATTTTAAAAATATAATTATAATTATTTTATAAAGCAAAAATATATACTTTAAAAATTACAATAAATTTAGGTTAAGTTGGTTTAAAATATATACTTTTTTTTAACGTCTCTATTTTGTACAATTTTGTATAGTAAAAAATTTAAAACTTTTATAAATAAATTTAAATTTTGTCGATTATAGTAAATGGAAGAATTTTTAATTTATTTTAAACTTTAGGAACTAAATTTCTAGTTTTGAATGTTTAGAGACTAAATAGACACAAAATACAAAGTTGATGACTAAATTTGTAATTTAACTTTTTAAAATATTAAATTACAAAGTTAGTCCCGATTTTTTTTTATCAAATCTAAACCTTAAAACATATTTAAGAAGTTAAACTTTCAATGTTTGAACTTTGAAAATTATCAAATAAATTCCTATAAATTTTAGATTTTGTGTCTAATAAATTTCTAAATCTGATCTAAAAAAGGTTAAGAATTTATTAGAAATTGTTAATATTATGTTTCAAAATATCCATCAATTTTAAGAGTGTTTAAAAAGTAACTTTAAAGTTTTCCAAAATTTTATTAGTACCCTTAATTAAAAAAAAAAAAATCTTCGAATTTTGAATTTTTTTAAAGAAATTGAAAGCTCTTAATGAAACTTTTTAATATTTAACGATATTTTTAAAACACTATTTAAAGTACTATTTTTGAAACAGAGTATTAATAGTTTCCATTTAAATTGAATGATAGAGGTGTTTTATATATATATATTTTATTTATTAAAGTTCAAGGATATTATTGAAAATATTAAAAATTTATGAATATTTTTTAAATAAATATCAAAATTTAAGAGTATTTTCTTTAATTAATATTTTAAAAATAAAATCTTTTTTGAAAAAATGAATAACCAATCATATTTAATTTCTAGTCTTATAAAAATTTATAACAGCTTTTAAAATCTAACTTCCAAATAACCCCTCGTGTTCTGTGAAAGGCTACATGATTCAAAGTCCTAGCAAATAAACTTTTACTCTTGAATAATTTAGGCAACAGATAATCAACATCCCTCCCTACCAGCATACATATTATTCATAAACTCTCATGCTACAACAAATGCACTCGACGAACCCGTGAAATGTCGAATCGATCCTAAGAGACTTTTGGCTGCTCCAAAATGCCTGATTCTGTACACACCCGACACTGCGGTCTGCGGTATTCGCCATTCTATGGTTGCGAGACTTTGAGGACTAAGTCGAGAAGGTCTCGACCACTTAAAGCGTAAGCAGAAGTCGTCGTCGTCGTAACTTGGAACCCAAGTATCCTTCTTTTGGAGGATTTCAACAAGAGCAAATGTACCTTCGGTCATCAGATCGTTTCGGGGGCATCCCGACCAGAAGGTTACTGTCACCAAGTCACCTCGTTTGAAGGTGGAGTTAAGGGGAACATCAGATCTCACGTCCCCGAAACTCACTCCGAACGGGGTCGCATCCATGACAACTGGTGTGAGTAGGCTTATTTGCTTAGCAAGGAGATCAGGGGGCTGTGGCCCTGGCTCAACAGGCCTGCCATCAATGAGGGATTGAGCAAGCTTCCTGAACTCTTGTATGTAGGCATCCAATGTATGTGGACCGTATAATGTGGAGGCACCCTGACAACGAACCAAGATCTTATTTGAGTGCATTTAACTCCTAAAAGTTTTCAAAAGGTCTATTTTAGACTTCTGTCTCCAAACTGATAAGGACGGTGAAAATCTCTCCTAGTACATGCATTTTAAAATATTAAGGGGAAACTCGTAAGGAAAAACCCAAAAATGACATATTTACTAGCAGTGGGTTTGAGCCGTTACAAATGATATTAGAGTTAGACACCGGGCGGTGTGCTAGCGAAGATGCTGAGGCTTGAAAGGAGATGGACATCAAGCGGTGTGCCAGCGAGGATGCTACGCCCCAAAGAGGGGTAGATTGTGAGATCCCACATCGATTGAAGATGGGAACGAAACATTCTTGAGTGTGAAAACATTTTTTATAAGGGTGTGAAAACATTCTTTATAAAGGTGTGAAAACCTCTCCCTAGCAGACGCGTTTTAAAACTTTGAGTGGAAGTTTGGGAGGGAAAGTTCAAAGAGGACAATATCTGCTAGCGCTGGGCTTGGGAGAGATTAAAGTCATATACATAGCTAAAGTTGGTATTCTATCTAGTTGGTATTCTATGAGATAGTCGGGAATTCTATGAGATAGTCGGGAAGAACGCAAAAATGATTACTTTTAAAAGTTTAGAGATCGAAAAATAAAACATTAGTATAGATGCTAACCTCGTATCTTTGCATCTCATATTCTTCAAAGGTGGTGACGTACTGAGAATAGGTATTAGTCAGGCCAGCTATGACAACATGAACATTACCATTGAACTCTCTCTTGGCTCCAGTAGTTAACACCGTTTTTACAGCATCCCGAAGCCTTCTCCCAGCCATGGTCGTGAATTCTATTAAACATTTTTAAAAAATTAATCATAACAGCTTAAGCCTACCGCCCACTGCCCATTGATATTGTCATCTTTGGGCTTTTCCTTTCGAGCTTCCCTCAAGGTTTTTAAGACGCGTCTTTTAGGAAGATGTTTCCACACCCTTATAAAGAATGTTACTTCCCTATCCAACTGATGTGGGATCTCACAATCCACCCCCCTTCGGTGTTACAAATGGTACCAGAGCCAAACACTGGATGATGTGTCAGCGAGGACACTGGGCCCCGGTGGGGGTGAATTGTGAGATCCCACATTGATTGGAGAGGGAAATGAGTGCCAGCGACGATGCTCGACCCCGAATGGGGTGAATTGTAAAATCTCACATCGGTTAGAAAGGGGAACGAAATATTCTTTATAAGAGTGTGGAAACCTCTCCCTAAAAGACGCGTTTTAAAAACTTCAAGCGAAAGTCGAAAAAGGACAATATTTACGATAAAAAAAACTTTTAAAGACATTATTAACAGTGTAGAAGTAAAATCTATCATGATTTGTCATTAAGCATTTCTTAAAACGAATTATAATAAGAGGTTTAAATGATAACTTCCCACTGAGTTTCTTATATCGAAGCCCCACCTATCTTTGTCTCCAACTGAGGTCAGATCAAAGGCTAAATGGGCCTAGTAATCATGGTTACGTCTAAGACTTGAGAGTCAGTGCCCATTAAAATTACACTAAGTGGATTAGTCTTTTCATTCTACCTAATCTACAAATTAATTATAAAATGAAGTGAACTTAAAGATGAGTAATTGTTACTATACCTCCAGGTACACCAAGAATGACAAGCTGCCCAATGCGGAGAATTTGAATTGGAAGTATTGAGGGCTGAAAAGTTATTTGACAAAGAAAATTGTAAGTAAAATGTACAAGAAAATTGTAATGTGCAGTGTTAGTGTTTGTTGAGGATTGTTGGGAGATTCTAGAGAAGTCCGACATTGGCTAATTAAGGGGTTGATCATGGGTTTATAAGTAAAGAGTACATCTCCATTGGCATGAGGTCTTTTGGTGAAACCAAAGCAGAGCCACGAGAGATTATGCTCAAAGTGGACATATCATACCACTCTGGGGTCTGTGATTCCTAACATGGTATCAGAGTCATGCCCTTAACTTAGCCATGTCAATAGAATGTTCAAATATCGAACAAAAAAGTTGTGAGCTCGAAGATGTAGTCAAAAGTGACTCAAGTGTCGAACAAAGGGTGTATTTTGTTTGAAGGCTCTAAAGAAGGAGTCGAGTCTCGATTATGGAAAGGTTGTTCGAGGGCTCCATAGGCCTCAGGGGAGGCTCTATAGTGTACTTTATTTGAGGGGAGGATTGTTGGGAGAGGAGTCCCACGTCGGCTAATTAAGGAGTTAATCATGGGTTTATAAGTAATGAATACATCCCCGTTGGTACGAGGCCTTTTGGGTAAGCTCAAAGCAAAGAAAGCCACGAGAGCTCATGCTAAAAGTAGACAATATCATACCATTGTGAAGAGTCGTTATTCCTAACCAAAGAAATTTATAGAATATATGCCAGACTTACAGCCCAGTCATATGGTATCTTCATTTCGCCAGTGTCAAGCAGAATGGGCTTGGGACTTTGACAAGCAATTTGTTTGCTGCCGGGTGTTTTAAGTAAATTCCGTACCAACTTCCAAAAAGCATTGCCCTTGAATGATTAGAAAAGGCAAAAAAAATGAAATATCAGGATATTTGTGTGAAGAACTGCTTTCCAAAATATATGAATAAATCATAGAAACCTTGTCATCTCCTTGCTTAAAATCAAATGCTCCAGGTCCATCAGTTGTCCCAGCTGCAAATGCAAACCCCATAGCTGCAGGACAAGTTTTTACGACCTCGGTGGCTCCTCCCGCTTTAGTAACAGACACTTCGAGCTGGGAGAAGTCTACGTAAGAGTGGCGATAATCCACCGTTCCCTTGAGCTGTTCCGACGCTTTACTGAATAAATCCACGGCTTTTCTGAATTGCCTCTCACCAATGATACGTGTACTTTCGAACTCATCAGGGTAGCTGCAAGTTAAAGTACATGACAACGGTTGAGGATTGTTGGGAGGGAGTCCCACATTGGCTAATTTAGGGAATGATAATGAGTTTATAAGTAAGGAATACATCTCCATTGCAATGAGACCTTTTGGGAAGCCTTTTGGGAAGCCCAAAGTAAAGCCATGAGAGCTTATGCTCAAAGTGGACAATATCATACCACTGTGGAGAGTCGTGATTAACAACTTGGTTCACATGGTATTCAAATGAATCATGAAAAGGTAAAATAAATGTTCGATGGTAGAGAGAAATGTACCCCGGTCCACGTCCATAACATAGCTCGTTCTTTCCACCGCAGGTACTGTGATTAAAGTCACATGGCAGTCCAGTGTCTATGCAGAATGCCCCAAGAGTATTTGGGCTAACATCACCACAGTTTGATTGACAAAAAGCAGATACAAACTGAGGCCTATCAGCCTGCCTTAGAACATTTCTAACACGCCTTGAAACGCTTAGAATCCTGGTTGCTGGTCTACCAGGTCGTGACTGAAAAGAGGCAGCACGTGCCAACAACTCCTGCTCTGAAAACGGAATAAAATCGGTAAATCTACAAGTTTGGTCCTTAAACTTTGAAGGCTATGAATAATAAACTCGTGGAGTTCAAAAACAAACTAACAAGTCTCTAGACTTCCTAGTTGTGTTTAATAGGTCTCTAAAATATAAAAAGCTACATTTTCAGCTTTGTATCTAATAGATCCTTGAATTTAAAAAGTGTCTCATAATGTAACTGACCAAGCCCACCGCTAGCAAATATTGTCCTCTTTAGATTTTCCCTTTCGGGCTTTCCCCTAAAAGTTTCTAAAACATCTGCTAGGGAGAGGTTTCCACACCTTTATAAAGAATGCTTCGTTCCCCTCTCCAACCGATGTGGGATCTCACAATCCATCCCTTTTGAGGCCCAGCGTCTAGGGAGAGGTTACCACACCCTTATAAGAATGTTTCGTTCCCCTCTCTAACCGATGGAGGATCTCACAATCCACCCTCTTTCGGGGCCTAGCGTTCTCGCTGGCACTCGTTCCTCTCTCCAATCGACGTGGGATCTCACACATAGGACAAAAATCTATTTGACACGGTATTGAAAGTGTAGGTACCTTATTAGATAAAATTGAAGTTTCAAAGACTAATTAGAAACTTTTTAAAGTAACATACTAAATACAATTTCAAGCGTTTATAAACGAAACTTGTTAAAGTTCAAGGACGTATTAAACATAATCTGAAAATTTCAAGAATCAATCTTCGAGAGTTTAGCAACTTACCATCGTTATATGCTTCAGGAATAATGTTTGAGACTCTGCGTGGAATACTATCAGCTTCAGATTTACCAGTTTGCAAGGTTCCAATACCCTTCTGCACAAACCAATCTTCCATAAATCTTGCAGCAGCGCCCTTGTTATCGCCACTAATTAGCGAGTTCGTACGACTCATAGACGTTCCATGAGTCGCAAACCAATTGAAGCTACCCACAGGACCCCATTGATCATCTATGAACTTCAAAAGTGTCATCTCTTTGTCAACATCATATTTGTATCTGTTACGCTCCGAGGCAGGATTATTTAGGTAAGCACTCGGGCTGCGGTTCACACCAGCATCAATGAGTTCTCCTGTAAGAATATTAATCCCATTCCAAAAGGTTAAAGATTTAAATAACAAGTTTCTAAGTATTCCAAAAGGTTATGATCATACAAGTGATGAGTTATGAACTAAATAAACCTTTTTATTCAAAATGCAAATTCTTTTAGGATCACGAAAGAGATATAGAATCTATCTTTAGCAGGAAATTCAACGGTGATTAGGAAGCCCCACTTCACAACAGCCAACAGACTATACACAGAATTCTATAATAATGTGAGATCCCAAACATTCTTTATATGGGTGTGGAAATCTCTCCGTAGCAGACGCGTTTTAAAAATCTTGAGAGGAAGCCCGAAAAGGAAAGCCCAAAGAAAACAATATCTGCTAATGGTGGGCTTGGGCTGTTACAAATAGTATTAGAGCCAGACACGCGATGTGACAAAGAGGAGGCTGAACCCCGAAGGGGGTGCACACTAGGCGGTGTACCAGCGAGGACATTGGACTCCAAAAGGGGTGAATTTTGAGATCCCACATCGGTTGGCGAAGAGAATGAAGCATTCTTTATAAGGGTGTGTAAACCTCTCCCTAGCATATGCGTTTTAAAAATCTTGAGGGGAAGTTAGAAAGGAAAAGCCTAAACAGAACAAGAACAATAACTGCTGTTCTGCTAGCAGTAAATTTTATGCACCAAAAGAAAGTGATGAGCTTACCTTTGTTTACTAAGATTGATCCTGGCAAGAGATTTTCGTGAGCTTGTATGATGCTCTTCTCGATACCGTCCACAAGGACGTCAAACGACTGGCGCACGAATCCAAGAGATGTCACAATGTACACAACATACTGGAGATACCCACCTGGGCCAGCATGAGTATGGATTCCACTAATAGCAACATTCTCTTCAGTGTATAAGTCCCCATACCTACAAACATTAGGATGAAAAGTTTAGTCAAAATACTTCAAGGTTTACATTTTTGAGATAATTTGGCTCCCCTTTTGTCAAAACCTTTTGCCTACATAGAAACTTATATGCATCCTAACGAAAAACGCTCGGTAACAACGTACAAACGGAGTTAGAACTTAGAACTCAAGAAACGTGTTCGGCAGCACGATGAAGGGGAAGAAACATTACCTTGCCTTCAGCCTCTCAAGCACCTTAATTGTCACAATCTGTGAGGCCATACAAGCATCAAGATTTACAAAAACGACCCGCTTTCCTTGAGGCTCCGCAACGATGAATGCACGAGCTCGTAATCTAAAGTGAACTCCAGATGCTATTTGTTCCGTGTTTGCATATCCCATCATGTTGACATCTGCTGCTGGTCCAGTGATGTCATGGCTTCCAAGACCAATTAGATACTTGGATTCTGATAGCACTCTTCTATTACTTTGTAGAATCACTAACATATAAACACACAACCAGATAGATCCCAATGATCTTCGAACGGTACGATCGAACAGAGAAGATAGCCCCATCGAACTCTACCAAATCGATCGATCCGCCCTTAATCCGTTCTTTTGATCATCCTTCACAACCTGTATATTACAGGTCATTTCATAAACATAACTCAAAATCTCAGCCACAATAAGCCACCTTCAACTAATGAAAAAACCAAGAACTTATGAAGAGAAATATAAAGTGGCAGAAAGAGAAAGGTAAACAATATAAAGCACATATATGCATGCAGTTGAAATGTTTGTCTGCCATGTTCATTCCTTAACGCATTAAAGTACTATGCACATTTCCTTGTACGTTTACAACTCTTTACCTCTTAAAGAGCCATCAAGCAGCCATGACAAGTGTATACAATACAGACCATAAAGACCGCACAACCTTACCGCTAACAGGTATTGTACGCTTTGGCCCGTTACATATCGTTTTCAGCCTCACGGTTTTTAAAACGCGTCTATTAGGGAAAAGTTTCCACACCCTTATAAGAAATGCTTCGTTCCCCTCTCCGATCGATGTGGGATCTCACAGTCCACCCCCCTTAGTGGCCGGCCTCCTCGCTGGTACACCACTCAGTGTTTGGCTCTAATGCAATTTATAATAGCCTAAACCCACCGCTAATAGATATTGTCTGCTTTGGCCCACTATGTATCGTCGTTAGCTTCACGGTTTTTAAAACACGTGTATTAAGGAGAGGTTTCCACACCCTTATAAGAAATGTTTTGTTCCCCTCTCCAATCGATGTGGGATCTCACAATCCACCTCCCTTGGGGGCCAGCGTCCTCGCTGGTACACCACTCAATGTCTAGCTCTAATGCCATTTGCAACAGCCTAAACCCACTGCTAACAGATATTGTCTGCTTTGGCCCACTATGTATCGTCGTTAGCTTCACGGTTTTTAAAACACGTATATTAGGGAGAGGTTTCCACACCCTTATAAGAAATGCTTTGTTCCCCTCTCCGATCGATGTAGGATCTCACAATCCACCTCCCTTAGGAGCCAGCGTCCTCGCTGGTACACCACTCGGTGTCGGGCTCTAATACCATTTGTAACAGCCCAAGCCCAATGCTAATAGATATTGTCTACTTTGGCCCACTACGTATCGTCGTCAGCCTCACGGTTTTTAAAACATGTCTATTAGGGAAAGGTTTCCAAACCCTTATAAGAAATGATCTCACAATATCACATAAGCAAACACCTCAAAATAAAGCATGAAATCAAGAAATGGGTACCATTTCTGATCTAAAACAACAATAGTATTTGCAACAAATCCACACATTCAAAACCTAAAACGAACAATCTCACCATTTCAAACTTCACCAAGTCTCCTCAACGCCATTACTCCAATCGGCAATGGATCGGCATACCGAACTCAGATTCAATGAGAAACAAGAAATCGCAACAAAACTCCAAATCAAACCTAGAAACTAAGATCGAATGAGAGCAGTAATTACAGTACCTCAAGCTAATCGGATGAAGAAGAAAGTTCTCAAATCCCACGAAAGAATCAAATCGATGAAACTGGGAGTGTTCCTTGCAGAATGATGAAGATGGATAGAACTCACGCGAAGCTTATAAGTGGAGTGGGAATGAAGGAAGAAGAAGCGAAAAGCAAGCACACAAGCGTAAGCACGATGAATTCAATGGTGAGTGTGAAAGATTAATCAATAAGTACGAAGAAAAATTGCAGAAGAATCAGAAAGGGGCCCACTGGAGGTTTCACATAGACCAACTAAGCTGACAGTTAATGGGGTCTGTACAGGATTACGATTGACGCATTGGGCCTAAGTAGTTCGTTGGAAATGCATTTAATAAAAAATACCCAAAAAAGAAGAAATTCAACAACTTTCTTCAGCATTCAAACTTACCAAGACTATCTGATTTGTATTTTCGGAGTGAGACTTTCCCGCATTGACATGGAGAAGAATTTTCCTCATTCACACCCGTTACAGGTGTTTTAGGCCTAGCTTAGTTCAAGTTTCAATCCAATCCCACCATATATTTATTTATTTTTATACATTAATTAAATTTTGAAACTCAATTTTAAAAATAATTATGAAATATATATATAAAATATAATAATGCCATATAAAAAATATAATTGAATCAGAAAACACGACAACAAAAGTGTGAACTCATGGGACAGAAATGTCAACAAAATTATCATCTGGGGCTCATCATGATAGGCATTTAAATTCCTACATTCATTCATGAATATACTTATTAAATATTTGAAATAATTAATGTTTGTATTTAATAATTGCTACGCACTATAAACCAGTATATAAAACAATATTTTAAGATAATATAAAATATTAACCTAATTGCGTTAGTTAATTTTTATTAGCCTAAATAATATATTGATATTCAATGATTAATTAGGTAAAATCATCATTAGAAATACAAAACTTTAATACGACCAATTTTTTTTTTTTTTTAGATCTTCCTTTCCAATAAAACCAGGACTACAATACATTTCGAAAAATTTTATCCAATAAATAACCTAAATTTCAAAATATCAAAAAATAACTTGTAAGCATAACGACGAATCCAAAAGAAAACAACAAGAACATGAGATCACGGTTCATATATCTAAGCGTAACAAAAACGAGATACAAAAAGGGAGAAATCACACCTTAAGTTTGAGTTGGGATTCCCATTTATATTACAACAGTAAGAGAATGAGAAAATAAAAATTAATGATTTACAACCCAAGGATCATAATAGAATTATAAATTACAAGTACATCTATTATAAATTAGAAGTGATCAATAGGCGTGGAAATAGCTAGAACCGAATGTGAAAAGTATGGAAAAACGTCCCAGGGCAGCACCACCGAGATGAAGAGAGCAGAGGTTTCACAGCAACCAAGAAATTTGGCGTTTGATTGATAACATGGCTAGGATTTTTCAACCTCCATTGTATCTCTTGAGCTTCAACAGCTAGAACTGAATGAAGAAAGTATGAAAAAAAAAACGTCTCAGGACAGCAACACCGAGTTGAAAAGGGCGGAGGATTTGACGTTTGATTGAGATATCATGCCTACCATTTTTCGACCTCCATATCTCTCAAGCTTCAAAGTCGACCCAAAATTCTGATACTATAACTCTACTGTCTGAAAATCTTAGAAAAGATGTAAAAATTACTCGTATATAAGTGAGATACATATGAATGAGAAGGGCATTAGATATCCTCCAGAAAGCCAACGAAGCTATAAAATAACCCCCTCCTGCGCCTATCCTAAAGAAACTGGGGAAAGCCTGATAAAAACCATACTGGTCACAATGGGTAGAAAAAATGACAAGTATGGCTCGAACCAAAACCAACAGTGGTTCGGTTTTGGGTTTTGCTTGGCTCGGGACGGGCAGTCGATTACAGCTTGGTGTGTAGCAAAACACTGATCAGTACCGATCAACCAGGCCGGCCAATTAGCATATATCTTTTTTATTTTTGTAGTTCATTTTCTTCCTAATCTGTAAGTATTTAAAGTTACCATTTAGAGGTGTAAGCTGTTCGATTTGGATTAGACTCCAATCTCATCAGATCTCAAAAAAGATACTTCATTTTCAGTTTCTAATTCGATTCAACAATTTCATCTTCTTCAAACTTCCTTAAGTAATGCTTCTTAGAAAGAAGCCTTAGTAGACAGTTTCAGACGCATACCACAGCCCAAACCAAACCACAATGTTTGAAAGTATAATTCTCCACACCAATCAATTTGGGCATCTTGGATCAAGATTGAAGAAGTGGAAGTTTGAAGATCTGCTACACAACAATCACACTGACGAGGACACACAAGAATCATGTCCATTCGATCAGCGTGGTTCATTTGATCAGCGCTGCTCGGACACGTCTAAGTCACTGAAAGAACATCAGTGACCAGTCCCTCACGGTGGCAGAGGGCATTCCCATCTCCTTCTTTCTTTACTCTTTAAACCCAACCAGTTTTCAAATCTGCCACTTCTCCCTAAGCGCCCGATTCATTGGGCGACAAACTGCTAATCGAATCGACGATATATGCAGTTTGATTGGCACGGTTATAACAGGGGGGTGGTTTGGCTCAGTTTTTCATTTCCTCAAATAAATAAAAGGTTTGGCTTTGATTTTGCCCAGAAACCGAGCTAAACCAATCACCAAGAAACTCAGACCCCTCACACAAAAGAAGTTTGCTAAAGCCAAGGAAATAAATAGCATGAAGCTCAGGAAATATAATAAAAATGTAACGATTTAAGGCTCAAATAAAATATCAATTGTAGATTCACTCGGAGCTGCAATCAGCAAGCTGAATCATGATGATGAAAAGGCTCATAAATATTTAAGAAAGTAAAGAAATAAGAACTTCCCTACGGAGGCCACTGACCATAACCATGCCTAAAGGCCTGCGGTTAGAAGAAACATTGCTAATATTATCATGGTGTAAAGGTGTCCAAAAACGAAGTTCCACATAGATGAAAATTTTTATTTAAAAAAGATCATTAACATTCCTCCACTGTTAAAAAACGCGCACTGTGGGCACCTCTTTTACATTCTTATGATATCCTCCTTAAAGAAAAAGCTCCTAGATGCTAAAGCCCATATAACATTTCTGTAATATTTTCTGCAATATATACTAGACAGCTAAAAATAAAAAATAAAAAAAAGAAAAAAAAAATTAACTAATTAAGACAACTTTTCGAGTATAGACAGAAATAAGAACACTGCAACTCACTCATTATCGAACTAAACTTCCATCTTGGGGCCTCTACAAAAGCCAACAAAACATTATGGTTTCAATTTTACTCGTTATGGTTCCAATGCCAATGTAAGTAGGCATAACATCCATACATACTAAATATGCTCAATGTCAATCTCGTCCATCATTGATGCCTGTTTACAGTCGTTAGGCCAGTAAGCTAAATTAGATCTTCAGAAACTATGTTTGCAATGGAGATAGGCCTTTCGAGGGTGTTAGAGGAGAAGCTAGTTAAGCCTTCAGAAACTATCTTTGTTGATGCATTTAGAAAACCAAGGAGGCAAATAAATGCATGGCATGCAGGGTCCCACTCTCATTCCTCTTCTTGTGGGTGATATGCTAGGGTAGACTGATTTTATTTTATTTTTATAGGAGAATTTTATGGATGATTAAAATTTACAAAAGAGATGTCACAATTTACCACGAGGGAGGTATAACTATACAAAGTAAAATATTAAACAGTTTACACCAAGATATAGCTTCGTAAATAACATTGTTGAAGAGTATTATGTAATTTTGTGTCTTTTTCGTGAATATTCTTTAATTTCTTTCTTTCAATAGATTTCAAAAGAAAATCATGATGAGATTTTTCTATAGTAGGACTTCTACATTCTTGAAAGGGTGGTATGTTAAGTACATGTCCCATAGATCCTTTGCCTAGGTTAACTGTTTGAATAAGTCAATGAGGGCAGTTGGGAAGGTTTAGTTATTAGAAACTTTGGAAGAGGTTTACAATTGTTTTTTCTTTTTTTTGTTTTTAGTTCTAACATCTGGAAATGGAATTCAAATCTCTAACCTGAGCAATGCTCAGACTGGCCTGAGTTACATTGTTTCCATCCAACATGCAAATCTAACCTTACTCAAAATGTTCAGGATACCCAAAATCTGCCTATAGATAAATAGAGGAAACTCTAGTGTGTGGAGTCAATACACCAACCAATCAAGTGAAGGGCATAGTAAAGGCTAGTCGTAGAGTGAGTTCCTTAATTTTATTTTGGCGAGGAAGGCAAGCAAAGGACTTCTTTCTGAAAACCAACGGAGGAAAAAGAGATGTGCAGCTTGAAAGTTGAAAGATATTTTTTCTAGAAGTCTAAACTTGATATTATGCAAAGCTTTTCTGGCATATTTCCCAACCTATCTCATCTAATTTCCCATGCCTGAGCTATCAGTTAAAAATTCACGTGTGATAAGGCCTATAGAAAATGGAGGTCTGCTAGAATTGTGCATTTGAACAAAAGGAATGAAGACCTTATATCAAAATGGGTCAGATAATTCAAAGAAAAAAAATTGTGATAAGTTACTGCAATGATCAAAGAATAATCATCCCTCATACAAAGAAATATACATGATAGAATATTTTTGCCCAAACACAACAAAAAAGCAAACTGGAAGAAAAGAATGAAGGAAAGTGTACTATTTAATTGGTGATCTAAATCGGGTATTTGGAAACCAGGGATTCAATGGAAAATAGAGTTTGTATTCCATGTTTTCACTCATTCTGAATGTATTTGGTCGCAGATTCAGAATCTTATAGTACACCTTTAACTTTTCATTTTCATAGTCAAATAATCCAAAAATAGTTTTTCGAAAGTAACCCAAAAGGAATGTCACTGAATCAGTGATTCAATTAATCCAAAAACAAGAAACTGAATCTTATTTGGATACCAAACAAGCCCTAAAATACACTAAAATGAGGATTTATGTTTAGCCACATCAAATCCTTCAAACCATTCAAGAAATTTGTCTGTGAAGATCCTTTGATTACCTTCAAACCAAACTTTTTAAATAATTGCTTTAATAGCATTCACTTTAAATCAACTCTTGAACTTCACTTCTCTAACAGAGCTTGCATATAGTATTTGGAATATCTGTCAGAAACCTCAGAAACTCTAAAAAATTACACAAGGTGTTGCCAGATTTCCAGAATAACGAGCAATGAGAATAAGATGCGGCTTTGATCATCACTACCTCTCAACTTTCATAAATAGTGTATGAACAGCTGCTCGTAAAGCAGGCAAAGGCACTTGCGTTAATAATTTTTTTGAGTTGTTAAACCTTTAGCATGATCTAAATAAACGCATTGAACTTCTTCAGAATTCTAGATTTCCAGCAAACCTTGCACAAAGACTTGATAACAAGAGAAAGCTAATAAGCTAGGGGACTAAGGAAAGCAGCGAGAAGACACCTGAAATACTTGCTTCTTATACTAATAGAAAATTTGGGAACCCTTCCAGCAAAGCAAGGAACTAAATTCCTAAATTTCCGACTGAGATTTCTTCTAGAAACTAACTTCCAATAGTTCTATCCAGAGCATCATGAATTATACAAAGAATGCTGGAAACCATCCAAAAATATTTGGAAACTGAGAAGAACACTTCACACTGTAAAACGAGACAATTTCTCAAAGAAAAACCTCAAAATAATGAGTTATTCCACCAAGAACAAACCTTCGCTACTACCTCCAAAAGAGAAATGTTGCTATATCCCAGACCATTCTTGACGCTACGGAAATATCTCAAAACATTCTCAGATCAAAGTAGGATATGGAAAGCAGATACTTGGAAAGATACCTGGAACGACAATAAATTACTTGTTGCTACATTTCCTACTTTTTGTGATGGAACCTTAAGCTAAAAAGAGTAAGTAAAACACTGGGATGAACGAATTAAGGTTTGAAAACTGGAGGCAAAACGAAAACTAACTAACTTGGGATATGAAGAGCCTAGAAGTATATAAATGCTGGAAAATATGGGGAAAGGGTCCATTTGGGAGTGCTTTTCACCATGGCAAGAGAACTTTAAGAGTTGAAAGTGATTCCTACCTAGAAAGTTTGTTTTCTAAATACAATTTGAAAGCACCTATCAAAAAATCCAAGAGCACACTTAGAATTGCTTTTTAAAGTAACAAATCATTGGTGCTCTAATCAAGTGCTTTTAAGTTTACACAATCTCCATGATTCACATTTTTCCTCGATTACACACTATACACATTTTTCCTTGATTACACTCTACACACATTTTTCTCTCGTTAATTTCTCACTTCCCACTTTTTCTCACTCATCTCTTCACGCATCTTTTCTCTCACTAACTTCTCATAACAAACTCTCATCAATTTCCCGCTGAACTTTCTCCCATCACAATATGGACACTTTCTCACACTAATAACATAGTCTCTCTCTATACATACAATTTCTCTCACAAATAATCTCTACATGCTTTCTCCCATTTTTTTTTTAATTTAATTATCATCACAGTAAATTTTTTAGCGAGTGCAAGCTAACTAGAATTCAAAATGTCCCAAGAGATTGCAATAATCTCTCTTTTAATCTGTTCGATGAAAAGTTGTCTCTGGTTCAAAAAAAAAGCCCCAAGAGATTGTTTCTTATTTGATAGGATGCAAAAGGAATGTACCATGTATCTCAGTTGTTATCTACTTTGTGTGAAAGCAAAGGCGTTGTAAGAAGAAGAAGACGAAGCCGGCTCCACTTACTTTGGAGAGAAAAAGAAGAGGAGGAGGAGAAGCAAAAGACAAAAAAAGGACAAAAAGGAAAAGAAAAAAGAATATGTATCTAAACATGGTTATGAGTAACTATGGTTAAAAAGATATAGAAGGCTATTTTATGGAAAATAAATGGGGGCTGGGAAGATGTCCTAGAATTCTGCTAGTTATCATTTGTTAGGGTGCATTCCATAGTTCTCACTGTAGCAGTTGTTGTATGACCGTCCTTCCAGTATAATAAGAAAGTGATATGTATGCAGTCTTTTGGTTTGTTTAGTTAATAAGAAACCAAACAATTTTTCAGGACAAGGCTATGGATTCAGAAGAAAAGTGGGGAGCATTGTAGAATTTTATCTTATTCCAGGTGTACACTTCGTTTAGTTAATAAGATTGAGTTCTGGGACTGGTAGTTTAACCTATGAAGCAACAGTATTAGCAACAGACGAGAGGCAGCATTACATGATGCTCAACTAAGAACAAAAAAGTTTCAAAATTCCATGGGTTCTCCTACGAATAAAAATGGCTGGAACCTAAACTTTATGACATTACTGTGAAAAAAGAGTCAATAGTGCAAGAAAGAGAATTTAAGCAACAGAGCAAGGTTAATAAATAGAAACACAGCAAAGAAATTTGCAACTAATGCATCTTTACATCAAACACATTCTTACCACCTCAAACAAAGATGACTTGATAACCTTTCCACTGAACTTTCAGCATTTTGGTAGACTTCTTCGCCCAGAAAAGTACAGGTTGAATTGAAATATCTATTATGAAAAACAAATTTCACCAAAAAAAATAGAAAATAGAAAATCAACTCTAAATATTGACCTTGGAAGCTTAAATAATTATCAGATCTTCAATAAGAAAATAAAATTTGAAATGGAAATGAATTTCAACAACGAAATCATACACAAGCTCACCCCATAAATCCAACATTAATTAAGAACAGAATAGAATTCCCTCGTCCACACTTAAGAAGATGAAAAATAACAGTTTATACTTTCTGCTGGACGAGATAAACAGAGTCACTAGGCCATATAGCAAGTAGGTGATTTCTCGTAAGAGCCAAAAAATTCATTTTAGCAATCACCAATTCTGACATAGTACTGTAGGCTGTTCAGTCTATACAATAGAAGCCACTAATACATCTAATACAGTATTTCAACTAGTACAGCAGGATTGACAGACGTCCTACTAGCTTTTCTTTAGATGAAGTTCTTAATAACTTGATTAAACTATTATGCATGAATCCTTCTTTCCGTTGCAAATTTTCATTAAAAATGAAAAGAGGAGAGTTATAGGTTTTCTTTGGAGTCTGTTTTTCAAAGGCAAAGCAAACATTCTTTGGAGTTGTGCGGTTTGGGCCCCCCTTTAGGACATCTGGAAGGAGAGAAACCATAGGATTTTTTTTTGTAGTAGTGTACAGCATACAACTACACCCTCTAACCCTAAAAAAGTCTTTTGTAATTTTCGTCATCTTAAGACCATTAACTGAAAGGACCTTCTTTTGTAATCTTTTAGTCTTTGGGAAGGGTTTCTATCCACACCCCAAAATTGTTGACCCTTTATTACTAATACATAATTTCTTATCAAGAGAACAAACAAACAAAAAAAAAAAAACTGTTTTCTTGAATATCTGCCTCCATTCATCCCTTGTGTTAATCACAATATCAGCTAATATTTCTAAATATATAACTATCACAAAAGAAAATGTTCCTTTTTATGTAATTTCTACATTCATACGTCACTCAGATCTAATCACTAAAACACAGTAGTGCAGATATCTAAGGGCAAGTGCTCACAGTTTCAAAAGAAACTAGTATCTTATCTTAGATAAATCATCAAAGAGAACGAGTGTCTACTTTAAACTAAGAACTGAGCAACCCCTATAATTAAATAAACAAACAATAGAAAACTGGTTAAAATGATACGCGGTTTAGAAACATGCTTATGCTTACAATAAGTTCAATCATTATTATGGGCTTGCCAATTTGTAAAGAGCCCTATGCCACTCAGATTAACCAAACTCAAAGATGCCCAATCTGTTATGAAGCAAGGCACTTCAAGCCTCCCTAGTTTTTCTTTTTCTTTCTTACCACCAGTTAATAAAAAAAATTAAAATTAAAGTACAGAAATTATTGGAATCACTTTCCTAGTGAAATTTTGGTCTGAACAAGGTAAACTTGGCATACAAGACATGAAGAGTTGTATCAAGAATAGCCATGTCCATTGCTCACTTACCCTAATGCTTAAGGCACACAAGTCCGGAAAACTTTATTTAGTTTCTTTTGATATAATTTATTTTAAATAGGAAAATTTTATTCGTTTCAGCACTGAAAACAAAACCCAAGTGAAAAACAAAATATGTTTCCAATAATGTTGATTAACGGAACATTATGGTTTCAGATGAAATGGCATTTAAAGGCCGGAAGACGAATGGCATACGCAACCAAAACAAAAAACACAACGAAGTGATAACCATAAACTAAACTTCTACTACATAATGTTGATGTCTACATGAACCCATCCCAGAGCCAAATATTAAAATTTAGAGACAACCACAAACTGAACTGCCACAAAACTTCATCCTCAAAAACCATCTTCATACATGGCAGATCAACCTGAAATAACAAAACTAGAATAAACCGCCCGAATAGAAAAGTATAGATGAGGAATCACCTATATCACTAGATGCAACAAGACCAGGGAAACAAAATTGGCCCCAGTAAAACGTAGTCCATGAGTGTGATGAGAAGAGTTGCAAGTTTAATGTTTTTTCCCACGGCTCTCAAGACCAACATTCTTTGACTTGCCATCTTCGGAGGAATGATCATTTGGAGTGCTACAAGGAAGTAATATGCATCAAATTCTAATCAACATAAACTCAGAAGAATAAGACAGCAGCAATTTAAAAAATAGGATGGCGTATTTACATTTTATGTTTCTTTGCATTTTGTTTGATGCTCTGCACCATATCCATAGCCATCTTCTGGTGCTCTCTAGTCTGTGAATGCAGCTCCAAGCCTTCAACTGTTTCACAATCAACTTTACAAATCCTACACCATCCCGTGCTGGTTGGTTTCCGCTTCCTTGAGTTATCAAAAGATTCAACGTCTCCCTGAAGATTCTTATTTTCAGAAAACAAGAAATAGAAATAGAAATGCAGAAAGAAATAATAAATATGTATAAATGTGAACATGAAACTTAACTGCAAAAAATCTACCATCCTCTGCAAGCCCCTGACGAGAAAAACTGCTTCTAAACCCAGGTTCGCCAAGTCGTGGATGATTTGTCCTATGCCCTCCACCAAATGGCTCAAAGTTACCAAGCACAGACAGATCTCCTATTCGTGAATGACCGGGATGTGAGCCAAAAGCAGATGGCTCACCCAAACGTAAATGCCCAGGCATGCTTCGAGGTCCAAAATGTCTATCTTGTCCAATCAAATCACCAGTTCTCATATGTTCACTAATCCTAAAGTTACCAGGGCCCTCAAAATCACCTCTTTGCAGATGGCTTCGAAAAATAGGAAATCTAGACTCACGGAATGAAAGTGAATCACCAAAATGACGAGGAAATTCTTGACCATCAATTTCCTCCACACCTGGAAACCCAGGATGACCTCCATACCCACGTCCGTGATACTCATGAAGAGGACTTCTTGGACCAAATCCATCTACAAAACGCCGACCATAACTACCTGGTACAGGAAAATCAGAATGCCCACGAGATCGGTCT
Source organism: Cucurbita moschata (assembly GCF_002738365.1). Taxonomy (NCBI): domain Eukaryota; kingdom Viridiplantae; phylum Streptophyta; class Magnoliopsida; order Cucurbitales; family Cucurbitaceae; genus Cucurbita; species Cucurbita moschata. The sequence continues at coordinate 506,885 of NW_019268547.1, read as the reverse complement.
GGTGGTCCAATAGAATCTTCATAAAAACCAATTGGTCTTTCAGCATCTGTAGGATGTAATGCACCACCCATATGACGAGGAGGCAAGATTCTTGAGGCAGCAGCACCATCAATGGTTAAACCAGCATCATAATTTTGGCCATGCCCTCCTCTGTCAAAGGGTCTCAAAGAGTAATTTCCAATTCTCTGAGCAAGATCAGTTTCTAAATGAGAAGGCCTGGGAAATTGCCTGAGAACATCTTCAGCATCTGTCTGATTAATAGGACGGCGAGCTGTATCTTGCGGAAAAGGATTCAACTGTTCTTCATGCATCAGCTTGAACCTTTCATCCCTGAAGCCAAGTTTGGAAGAGGAGTCCAGACCTGGGGCACCATTCAAAGACAACACACTAGGAGGAATTCCTGTGAGATGTGGTGGCCGATGTTCCATGGTCCCAGGAAGATGAGAATCAGGTCTTGGCCTTTGATTTGAAAATATCTCAGCCTCCAAAGGATGAATGGGACGCTGAGCATGCAGCTGTCCCCTTGTATCAAAAGCCCCAGGAAGCTTTGAACGGAAGTGCGCCCCAACAGGATCACCTAGAGACATCTTTGAGCCCCCTTGAGAAGCAGATGGTTGGCTTAGACTATAGGTTGCTTGAGAACCAACGGATCGCTCCAAAGCTTGCTGAGGACCATAGTGACCTGGCCCTCTACCAAAAGATGGAGCAGAACCAGATTCTGGAATGCCACCCGGAGGAAATGGTTCAGATGGATTGAAAGGTTGTCCAGGATGAGCCACCAAGCCAGGAGCCCGTGGCCTAACTTGCATGGTTGGATTATTTGAAACCTGTGCCTGATGATAGGGTCCTGGAGGAGGTGCCTGTAACAAAGGTGCTATCGCACCTTGTTGGAGTGAAGATGACACGTAACTACTCGGTGGTGTCTGATGTCTTGTATGGGCAACTAGAGAAGCTGGATGAGAAGTCTGTGCTGCGCCAATTTGAGTACCACCAGTTTGAGGCGGATTTTTATCTTGATAGCCATGCTGATTCAACATATCAGGACTACCAGGTATTAAAGATGATGTAGTAGTGGCACCCTGTTGGCCCTCATCTGCACCAGAGGAAGGGTGCAGAGTTCCACTAGTGTCAGTCGGAATCCTCTTGCTACGTAGTTCAGTGTCTTGTGATGAAACCTTCTGAAGAAAACCTTCCTGATTTCCTTTATTCTCAATAACATGATCCTCCATTTTCTTCGGTTCAGTGCTAAGATCTTTCTGGTCCTGAATACCGACTTCTCCCAGTTTATCATTGCTCGAATGATCAAAAGTACTTTCTGTTGCCTCTACCTTTACCTCAACCTGCTTGGCCTTACCACTGTCACCTACATGCAAATTAGAGTCCGTAACCCCATTTTGTGGAGTACTTTCGGTAGATGCGTCAGCCTGAATAGATTTATCCCCAATAGCATATCTACCTTTATCATCGAGCACCTTCAAGCTAGCTAAAGATTTTTCAGTCTTTAACCCACCAACATCTGCCCCCAGATTTGATGTCACATCCAAATGATTTACAGCTCTTTTGGCATCCTTTTGAGAAGATGATCCACTGTCTCGTCCATCCGGGCCTTTTTCTAATTTGCGTTCAGCAAATCCATCTGGCAACTGCACCTTGTTACTATTATTACCAAATACGTGTCCCTGTTTTATAGTTGGCTGGTTAGCACCAGGCTGTAATGGCCTCATTGGAACACCAACCATGGACTGTGAATAAGGAATAGATTGTACTCCTTGGTTAGGCACTAGAGGCCTTCCTTCAGTGTTTAGAGAAGGATTGTGTTGCATGCCATGAGGTAAATTGATGTTGTGCTGCAAATGCGCATAGCCATGATTAGGTTGTGACAAAGAATTAGGAGGTCCAGGTGGACGCATTTGGGGAGTCATATGCAGTTGATTCTGTATAAACTGCCCTTGCTGTCCAAAATGCTGGTGTTGATGCACAACTTGCTGGGATGCAGACTGTTGCACTAGCGGCATGACAGGACGCTGGCTGGCTGGTTGTCCAGGGCCTCCAGGTTGTTGGGCGTGGGAGTGTATATGTAGTTGTTGTGCTGCGGAAACATTTTGTACCTGATTGGAGGACGGCAACATCGGTGGCTGTTGCTGGTTTTGGTACAGAGGAGGTTGGGGTGGGCGCATGGGAGGTGGCTGCGGCAATTGAGACTGCATTTGAACTAGCGATTGGGATTGTTGGTGAGCCCCACCTTGCGCATGCGCCGGTAGGACATTTTGAGGAGCTCCCAACTGCATTTGCTGGTGATGCTGTGGCTGGGGATAAGAAGGATAGCCTGTTGCAGCATATGTTGGTTGATTCTGCATTTGGGGTTGTGCATTAGGTGTCATTGATAGAGACTGATTGATCTGTGGGTTAGGAAGCTGAGAATGGTGTTGAGCTGGGGCTTGCAACTGGGACTGTGGCTGAGAAACAGAATGGTGCGGTGGATGGAACGGAGGATGCACCTGTTGCTGAATTTGGGCCTGGGAATGTGGTATCTGGGAATGAGGCTGCTGATACTGAGGCATGTGTATAGGTTGCTGCGAATTGGGCTGAACTTGGGGATATGACTGAGGTTGTGGTTGTGCTTGGCCATGTGCTGGCGGGTGACCCTGCGGTTGGATCTGAGAATGCGCAGTTGCAGCAGCATGATAAATCTGCTGCTGAGGGTTGACTTGTCCCTGGTTTTGAGATTGGCCAACCACAGGCGTTTGGACATGCATGTGTACTTGAGATTGTCCATGTGGCTGAGTTGGTGGTTGAGGCTGTGACAGAGATTGGGGCTGCGGTTGGGGTTGGGGTTGGGATTGTGATTGAGGTTGGGGATGGGCTGGAACTTGGGTTTGAGATTGAGGCTGTGGCTGTGGCTGAGTCTGGGGCTGAATGTAAGCCTGAGATGGATGCTGGGTAGCCACGTGTGAAGGAAGAGCCTGAGATGGCTGTGGCTGCTGATACGGAACACCTCCTTGTTGCTGGTAAGGGTAGTAGTGCTGGTACTGCTGTTGATAAGAATCATATCCAGGATACTGCTGATAGTATTGCTGATACTGTTGTTGCTGCTGTTGATACCACTGCTCCGAAGTCGGCACAGCAGCTTCAGCAACAGCCGGACCCTGAGAACTTGCGTTAGCCTGCTGATTAGTATCTTGTGCAGGAGCACTAGCTGCTACATTCTGCGAAGATTGGGCTTGAGACTTCGCCATTCCAGCAGACTGAGCCTGATCAGTAGCAGCTGCAGTGCCACTGGTTGTGGTGCCCTGAGCACCGTCTGCTTGCTGTGCTTGAGACTGTACACCCTGCCATTCAACAATATAAACGAAAATCAGCAAACAAGAATAAAAATAAAAATCTATACGCTTCTATCTTTACTTCTCAAACTGAATGGCAATTTAAAACAAGAGCAACATTGCACTCACCGGACAAGTTTGTGCATGCTCCTGTACTTGCCGATGTACAAGCTGAATTCCACATCGATTGCATAAGACGGGGGAATTGCCGAATGCACATCCAGAACAATGAGTTACGCAATCCGACAATGGTCCTTGCCAAGTGCATCCACTCCTATGATACAGGCAATGAACGGCTATTTTGCCGATGGTATCAGCAAGAGTTTTATTTGATTCAATGAGTGGCTGCAAGAAATAGTGAAATTGTACGCATAAATATAGATGGATGTAACACGAGCACAAGAGTTCATGGCCACAGAAATAGAAGATACAACCTTAGAATCAGCTTCTGTAACCAAGTAACCGTCATATGGGCAAGCCCTGGTAGTGCTAACTACATAGGTTAAACAAGGCTTGCAATACAAGTGAGTGCACTGTGACTGCAACGCTTCATGTGGATAAACAAGCAATCGGCAAACTGGACAGAAATACTCCCCAGCAAGAGACTGAATGTTCAATATGCACTCGTTGTCAAACCCCATACTGAAGTTAACTTTCTGATGCAATTCCTACCGCATCAACCTCTCGACCTGAGTTCACCTGAGAAGTCAGTGGTTTTCATCGTACAACATTACAAAACACAATGGGATAGAAGCAAGAATTATCCAGAAAAGGAAAAAAAAAAAATCAATTGATCGTATGTGCTATATGATAGTGAAAGTCATTTAAGCCAAACGCTTCGAAAATGTACTCCCATAGTGTCTGTTGTGGACGAACACTTCAGATTGAAATCAATTACGAACCACATTTTCAAAACTTTTACTTAAAATATATACTGGAGAAGCTAATCAGTCCAGAAGACGGGTAAATGAACAAAAACGAAGAACAACTCCGAAAATGGAGATTGACAACCCGAAAACCAACAAAAGGAGAGGGAGGGCCTGATCAGAGATCAAACAACGAAGTCGTACACAAATTTCAAACGCCACCATTTCGTACCTCCAAGAAACAAGACACGAGCTTTCAGATTCGGCAACCGCTTATAATCATCGGCGACACAGCTGAAGCCGCGAATTAGCAAGAAGAAATATTTAGGGTTTGGATTACCGAACAAGTTATCAAATTGGAGGTAGAAAAATCCAAAGAAAATTATGAAGAAATCAAGTTCAGATTAGCGAAATGGCTACAAATGGTAAAAGATTCCTTCGCGATTGGCACCGGCACCACCAGTGAAGGAACTTCGAAGAAAAAGCTATGGCGGTGAAAAAGAAGAAAGCTGAGTCTCCTGAGCCCTAAACTCGGCTATGGGTCTGTAGAAATTAGATGCCTACTTCCTCTTTATCGCTGACGGCGTTTGATGAAACGCTGCAAATAACCTAACCAGCTTAACGGCGTTGGATAAAATGCTGCAAATAAACTAAGCAGCTTAACGACGCTTTGAGATTCTACGCAGCTACTGTTTAAAACTTTTAGCTTAAAATTATCGAAAATAATTTATGGCTAGATTTTAATTACACTCCCAATTTAATTTTTAAAGTTTAATTTTTAAAAAATTTAAATAAAATAAAAAATCAAGCCAACCTCATACGTTATTATTTATAATTTAACCACTACCATTATTAATTTTCGCTTAATTTTCCAATGGATTAAATTATATCCGTAAATATGGTTTAAAAGATATTCTTATTCTTTTAAAAGTAATAGTTTATACTATTTGTTTCGAGACCTTTCAAAACTATTTTCGAATGAGAATATGTTGCAGCACTATGACCTAAAATAGTGTGGCGGTGACCCATAATAAAATTGGAACCCAAACACTTCACATAGTTCTAAGTCACTATCACACGTGTTTTAGATCTCATTTTTTTTATCAAGAAGTTGTATACCCGAACCATAGGAATCTTTAAACACTTATGAAAAGTTAAAAATACCCTTAAACTTTTAAAAGCGGTATTAATATCGTTAAACATTTTTAAAAACTTAAAAAACACTGGTAAACTTTTTTTTTTTTTAAAGTTAACCGCTAATATACAGATAAGAATTTTCAGAAAAACCTTATAAACTTTGAAAAGTAACATTAATACCTTAAAAAAAATAAATTTTTTTTTTTTAAGTGAGTATTAATTAAAAAAAAAGTTTAAAGCTTAAAAGTACCCTTTTTTTTTTAATTTTTTAATCTTTTATTTTTTATTTAATTTTTGTAAAATTTTAGAAGTTAAAAATGTATTTTTTAGATAAAATATTATATTTTTATTACTTTATTGCAGGTTAATTGAAAATGCAAATAAATTTGTATTTTTAAAGTTCAATATTACATTTGAAATTAAAAAAAAATAAAAACAGCCTCGTCGAACTTTGAAAAATATTTAAGAAAATACCAAAGATACCCTTCCAATTTTCTTCCCGAGCTAAGGCAATCGAGAGAGGATCGCGCACTGTTGTATCTACCACATTTATCTTCTTCGTCACTGCGATTTAATTGCAGATCAGTCCCCCTCCGCCATCCCCTCCGCCTCTGCAACGACGGTAGCGGACAAGGGGGATCGAATTCTTGAAATTTGGTTGAGATCAGTTTTCGCAATTCTGCTGTTGTTGATTTTGAACTGTAAGCGCCTATCCTATGACTTTCCCGTTTTCTGTTTCTTGTTCCCATTTGCTCAAATTTGAAGAAACGAGACTTGTTTGATAATCCTTCTCATTTCTTGAATTCAAAATTTCGAGAACTTTTCTTCTCTTCTCTGTTAAACTCTACCCTAGGAATGATTTTGAAACGTTGTAGAGACTGCCAGAAGAAGAGCCGCGAACTGCAAACCTCCGCTCACTTATCGATAGTAAACAAATGAAGTCAATCTCAAATGAGTTTTTTATGATTGTTTTGTTAATTTATACGTTAAAAGTATGCTCTGTAAACTGAGTGTTCATTTCTGGTTTTCTGTAATTTCGAACGCCCATTGTGCTAATTTTGGGGTGATGAAAGCCTCTGGGTTCAATCCTCGGAATCGAATCAGTTTGGTGTGGCAGGTTTAGTTGATTTCAATTATGCAATTTTGTAAGCCCTTATGCGATGATTTGTTTTCCTTGTCAAGCCATGTTTTTTCTTTCCGAAGGTGATGAACATTGAATTTAGTCAATCAATTACTCTATATTGCAGCTTCATTCTAGTGGAATCATTTCTTTCAGCACCATAATCAATTGCTGTAGTAATTTATGGGTTCAGTAATCATCAAATAAGGCCTAAATTTTCCATTACGCTGATTTCTTTTTCTTTTATTTTGATCATTTTGCTTGTTTCTTATTGTTGGTCGATATAATGGTGATATTGTACTGCGACCTTGCTACTTAGAGGGGGAGATTGCTATGAAATGAGGTATATCTGACCCGTTCAAGTTCTCTTTGTTTTAAACGTTGGCAAAGACGAATCATTGGCGTTCAGAAAATCTCAATGATTCGAAAACGCTTCCAAGAGGCTAAAACAGGTAACCTAGGAATCGTTTACGCGTCGTTTCTTCCATTTCAGCTTTGATTTATGAACTTGCTGTTGGATAAAATGCTTGAAATCGTTAAAATGTTTAGTTTTCTTGGAACGGGATCTCAGGTCTGCAACTGGTGAAATCGATGAGAACTGAGAAGTTCTTGAAGAAAGTTGGACTTGGTAGAGAGGATGGTTATTTCTGGAAGCAAATTGGAAAGGCTCTGCTGTGTACATATACTCTGATCGGCGCTGCATGGCTTTACAACGAAACATCGCCATTTGGTTGGTGGACGCTGAAGCCACGGTCCAAGGCAGAGAAAGATCTTGCTCACCTCTACGAGCGGCGGGAGTTTCCATATCCAGGTTTGTTAAATCACCACAGTGCCCCAAAAATATAAAGTTCATTATCATATGAAATTGGGAAGTTGCATAACTTTCATTGCTAATGAAAGAATTAGGGGAAGTCCCACAAACCAAAGTTGAGCTTGAGGGCTGTTTGCAGCCATGATACTTCAAAACTAGTAATTTGAGCAATCACTTCAATAGATGTATGAGTTTGTTGCAACTCAACTCTGGTCTATCGATAGTTGGGTATCGGTATTGTTTAAAAGCTCTCGTAGTCGTAGTTTGAGTGGTGTTATATTTAACTTTAACAATCTTCGAGTCTGAGTGGTGTTAGATTTATCTGAGTGGTGTTAGATTTAACTTTAACCATCTTCGAGTCTTGGACGACAAGTCAAAGTATGAAGTTACAACAACTATGTTTAGTTAGAGGGTGATTGCTTAAATTAAAAGTTGGATGATGTGATTGTAATAACTAGATTTGAGTTCATTATGAAACCCAGGTGATGAAGAAGCTATGGAGGAGTTCATAGCGAAGGGGGGAATGATCGGAACGGCGATCGGTCCAAAGGGGATGGTTGATTTTGATAAGGATTCTTATAACTATGAGAAAGAATTAGAGAAGAACAAGCTGGAGCAAGAGGCCCAGAAGCTATGGTTCAGGATGAGAAACGAGGTTATTTCAGAGCTTCAGGAGAAGGGCTACGATGTTGAGTGAGGTAACACTCTTGAATGCCTTAATTTGTGTAGACGTTCTGGAATAGTCATATGCCCGAGTCCTTCAAGTTTCTAAAAATGTTTAGGGTTTAGAGTTTAAAATGTTTAGGGTTTAAAATGTTTAGGGTTTAGCTAATAGAGTTAAATCATAAGTTCAGTCTTATTTAAGTGGGTGTGAAAAGTATCTTAATAATTCTCTAGACTAATTTTGTCTTTTAATAGCTCCTTGGCTTATTCAACATTTTTTATTTTGCGTTTAATCTCATTCGCTTATTCGATATTTATTTATTCAATATTTTTTTTTGTGTTTAGTAACTTATTCAATATTTTTATTTTGTGTCTATAACCCTTTGGTTTAATTTTATGCCAATAGCTACTTGGTTTATTTATTCGAATATTGTTTCAAATTTGTGATCCTAATAATTTGATAGCTACTTGGTTTATATATTCTGTTTAAAATTTGTGATCCTATTAATTTGATTTTATGCCATTATTGATTTTCATAAAATTTATGATCCTATTAATTTAATTTTGTACTTAATAAATGAATGATTTTTAATTAATTTTATGCTTAATAAATTATTGGTTTGTCAAAAAATATTGAATACAAGGATCTACTAAAAAAATAATAATAAAATGTTGGGAGGACCTATTTGACATTGGTAGTTCGATGTCATTGGGTATTTAACAAAGTAAACAATTAACGAAATAATGAAAAGAGGATTTCTCTTCTAGATCAGATTTTAAATAGGCTTCCAACATTTGTAGCCCATTAATAAAAAGTGACTAAGTATTTTTAAAGCATTATATTATTTAAAATTATTTTTGAAAGTCGAAATATGAGGGTAAATTGATTTCAAACCTCAATTATTACCCTTTAGTACCATATTTTATTAAGAAATACCCGTAACCATGAATGGAATTCTTTCTCCTAATATAAGCTTGGCTAAGATAAATACACGACCAGGTACATTCTAAACACTCTGGAAGAGTTACGAAATGTTTATTACTGGGTTTGGAGGGGTGAGCCAGGCCCATGCTATAGTGCAACGCAAGGGCGACGCTCGAGGGCCCCAGTAGCAAGCTACCGTGGTGGACCCTCCCCCATAAAAAATTAATTTAATATCATGTGGGCCGATGGCCCACGTATCAGATATTAAACTGATAAGAACAGATACTACACTTGATCTTAGCCAAAAGGCCGAGAAAGGTATGATTAATAAATCGAACTCGGGCGCCTTTTATAATGGCATTTGGTGCAGTCCTCCTGCAATATTTCCGATGTGGGACAAATTAAATTAAGTAGGTGCTATTTACATTTCCCGAACGACATTACAACCAAGGGAACCGTCAAGGTCAATATGATGGACTGGACCATGGAAACACGTAATCTCAGTCTTACCCCTCTAATATTCATTTATTTACACATTTTACCATATAAGTCTGAAACATTTCAGGGGTGTTTTCGGTAATCAACGCAAATACTGGGCGGAGTCCGCTCTCAAACTCGCAGTATCCAGGCCTGTCTCAGTCGTCGCGCGGTGGTCAGTGGTTCCGTCTCTCGATCACTATGAACTCTGCAATCGCTCTCGGCGGTCCGGTACGCTGTCGGGGCTTCTCCGGTGACCGGAGCCCTAAGCCAATCAAACATGAACCGGCGAAATTCAAATTGCCTTCAAGGTCTTTCCAATTGACCAAGGGAAATTGTACCGGAAGCCTCTCGTCGGGGGGATATCCCCCCGGTTCTGGACTTCGGAATGGTTCGTCGCTGGTTTCTGGATTCGTTCTTCCGTCTCGAATTGGAGTTTCCTCGAACGATGCTCAGTTCGGTTCGTTTGCTGAGGATAAGGATGTCGAGGCGCCGAGTTTCTTCGAGTTTATTACGTCTGAGAGGGTTAAGGTAGTGGCCATGCTTGCTTTGGCTCTTGCGCTTTGTAACGCCGATCGGGTTGTGATGTCGGTAGCTATTGTTCCGTTGTCTTTATCCCATGGCTGGAGTCGATCGTTCGCCGGCATAGTTCAGGTAGCTGTATTCCTCGTTAATTACTTTTGCGGCAGAACAATAGCTGGTTTCTTCCTCTGTTTTGTTTCCGCAACACAGTCCTCTAGGAGTGAAGTAATATCTTTTCTGCGAGTTTTAGGTTCTACAGGCAGGTGTAAGATATAGAATTGATGGAAGTAGTGACTATTTATGATTCTTCGTATGATATTTCATGACAATTTCCCAGGCGTCGCAAATTAACCATTAGCCGATCGGTTTTCTATCACTTATTTATTGCAAGTTTGAGATTTTATTTTCTCTAGATTAGACTTCAGTTAGCACTATTAGGAATCTAACAGTATATGATTTGAACAATGTTATCGCCTGCAACTTTTAACGAATTGGACTTCATGCAGTCATCGTTCCTTTGGGGTTATTTTGTTTCACCAATAGCCGGCGGAGCGCTGGTGGACTACTACGGTGGCAAGACGGTCATGGCCTGGGGGGTGGCTTTGTGGTCACTGGCCACATTTCTAACTCCTTGGGCCGCTGAAACTTCATTATGGGCACTTCTTGCCATGCGTGCTTTGCTTGGCGTTGCTGAAGGTGTGGCCCTTCCTTGTATGAACAACATGGTTGCTAGGTAATATTGATTTTGAACTTTCTGCTTAATTTAAAAAAACAATGGAGTTAAGGCCAGTGATGAATCATTTGACTATCAGCTTCCTGATTTGTACTTTTAGATGACCACAAACCAAATTATGTTATAAACCCTTCTCTTTCCCGTGTAGATGGTTTCCTCCAACAGAACGAGCCAGGGCCGTTGGTATAGCAATGGCTGGATTTCAGTTAGGAAGTGCCATAGGGCTCATGCTCTCTCCAATCCTAATGTCTCAAGCTGGTATATTTGGACCATTTGTTATTTTTGGGTTGTCAGGGTTCTTATGGGTTCTGGTATGGTTATCTGCAATATCCAGTACTCCTGATCGGAATCTTCAGATATCCAAATACGAATTAGAATATGTACTGAACAAGAGGCAACAACCTCTAGTGGTCGAGAACGTACCCAGGACCACTGTGATTCCTCCTTTCAAGCGGCTACTTTCTAAAATGCCAACATGGTCTCTCATCGTTGCAAATGCTATGCATAGTTGGGTACTGCTCAAACTCATTTCCTTCCATTTAATTCGTAGGATCCTCTCTGGTGGGCTTTTGTAATGATGATGTTGACTGATCTATTTGCCAAAATTTTCTGTGGCTTTTACATGACAAAGAGATGGATAAATCCATCTTAGTTCAGTTCAATTGATGCCTCTTTTTTACAGCCTTGTGGATAAATCCATCTTTTTGGGAACCATGACTCCACAACGGTATGATATTGCCTGCTTTGAGCATAAACTCTCATGGCTTTGCTTTGGGCTTCCCCAAAAGGCCTCATGCCAATAGAGATGTATTTCTTACTTATAAACCTATGATCATTTTCTTAATTAGTCAATGTGGGACTCTCTCCCAACAATTCTCCCCTCGAACAAAGTAGTACGTCACAGAGCCTCCCCTGAGGCCTATGGAGCCCTCGAACAGTCTCCCCTTAATTGAGCCTCGACTCCTTTTTCTGGAACCCTCGAACGAAGTATACCCTTTGTTTGACACTTGAGTCACTTTTGACTACATTTATGAGGGTTCCAACTTCTTTGTTCGACAATTGAGGATTTTATTGACATGATTTAGTTAAGGGTATGACTCTGGTACCATGTTAGAAATTACGGATCTCCACAATTGTTGATATTATCTACTTTGAGTATAAGTTCTCATGGTTTTGCTTTTGGTTTTCCCAAAAGGCCTCATACCAATAGAGATGTATTCCTTACTTATAAACTCATCATCTTTCCCTTAATTAGCCAAGGTGGGACTCTCTCCCAACAATCCTCAACACATCTTAGGTCAATGGATGCCTCTTTTTTAAAACCTTACTTGGAACAAGGATTTGTTCTATCTTACGAGTTCTAAAGATGTCTTTTTTTTTTTTTTTCTTTTTTCCTTTCTCTCTCTCTATTATATAACAGATACTCATGGCACCTCCATACACTTTATGATCTTCATATAATTTCAGTTTTCACTGTATTTTGCGAATGGAGTATTTAGGAAGTGGGAGAAGAAACTTATGTACTACATTTACTTTAATGGCATTTCTTTTCCTACAGGGATTCTTCGTGATTCTTTCATGGATGCCTATCTACTTCAACTCAGTGAGGAACTCGTAGCCAACTTGTTTATAAGTTCTACATAATAAATTCTCTGAAATTTATGACCGGACGGTGTTTTTCCACTACAGGTGTATCATGTTGACCTCAGACAAGCAGCATGGTTTAGTGCTGTACCGTGGAGCGTGATGGCACTGATGGGATATTTTGGTGGATTGTGGTCAGATGGGTTAATACGAAGTGGTACATCTATCACTTTGACTCGAAAAATTATGCAGGTGAACATTTTTTACTTTTCTTTACAACCAGCTTTCATTGAATTCTAGGCAATCCGTTTGTTTTCAGAAAAAATGAAAAAAAAAAAAAATCAGTAGAAATGAAATATTTAACCGAGGATTGGGATCATGTACAAGCAGCACTTTGCTCTGGCTTCCTAAGAAACCATAAGTCTTACATTGTTTATGTAACTTTTGAATTGCTAGTCATTTAGGATATACTTAGCTCTTAGAAGTGTCACAGGTGCATTGTAATAGCTACTCATTCTTTTGCAATGTCATGTCATCTTGTCGCAGATTACTGCTACTCTTTGTGATCTTTTTCTCCATAAATTGGATTTTCTTTATGCAAGACAGGTCTCTTAGACTTGTCACATATATAAACTAGGATTTAATCGATTTCGTTCCCCTTGAAATTGACAAATCTCTGGGATTAGCAAAAGAGTTGAAGCAAACAGATATTGGTCATGTTTTGGGATATTGGATGATAGGATTTATTTTAATTGACTATTGAAGCAAACAGTTACTTGTTGTATACAGTTGTGTTCACCGAGAAAAATAGTTAGTGTTCTAATGCAACAACCTAGAAACTGAAAACTACTACGTTCTTTCTCTTCTATTTGCTCTCCACATCTGTATTTGTCCTCCTCAATTACCTCTTGTAATTTCAGCTATTCATGCCCCTTTTTCTTTTTTTCTTTTTTGTTCGTCCGCCAGTCGATAGGCTTTATCGGCCCTGGGGTTGCCCTGATCGGCCTCACTTCAGCCAGAAGTGCATCGATTGCATCCGCGTGGCTAACTTTGGCAGTTGGACTGAAATCTTTCAGCCACTCAGGTTTCCTTGTGAACCTTCAGGTAGAATAATCAAATCTGTGAGATCTCTAGTTAACCTTCAATTCTTGCACTTCTAAACTTTTCCTCCATATCTTTGACAGGAAATTGCTCCGCAATACTCTGGTGTGCTTCACGGTATGTTATTTTTTTGTAACCCACGACTGCATAGTGAAAAAGAAAAACATAATCGCATCATACCAGCTTGAATCAAAATTTTAACTCAGCCCATTTCATTCTCCTTTCTAGATAAATTGACACCAAATTCTTCTATTACAGGCATTTCCAACACTGCTGGGACACTTGCTGCTATTGTGGGAACAGTTGGGGTTGGTTTCTTCGTGGAGCTTGTGGGCTCTTTCCAAGGATTTCTATTGCTAACCTCTGCTCTCTATTTCATGGCTGCGCTTTTCTACATCATGTTTTCTACGGGCAAGAGGGTAAATTTCGAAGAAGAAACTGATTAGTAGTGGCTGCAGTTTCAGTGTGGGTGAAAAATCAGACCAATCTTACAATGTATAGCTCGATCTTTTCTTAACGAACAATCTTACAATTTTTGTAGTCATCAACCAGCCAAAATCAAGTGGAGATCAAATTATACCATACCATACAAAAGTGCTTTATTTAGAGGAGTTTGTCTGGAAGATATATGTTACAGCTTAGTAAAATAGCATAGAATTTTCAAACTGGCTTTGATCTTAGAAACTGACCCCACCACAGATTTCGACCGGATCAAAATTATCCAATCATTTGAAGAGAATGGAGAAACCAAGAGCTCAACCGAAGTAGAAATTTTTAATGTAAATTTTTTGAAAATTCGAACGTCATAACTGCGGAGACCATCAATTCACCCAACTAAATTAACTCTGCTCATCTTACTAATGAGAGAGATGATCAGTCTCCTGTAATATCAGAAGCTACCAATGCCAACAGAATAGGAAATACATGCTAAATAAATCAAAATATTAGCAGAAAATGGTAGCAAACTATTATTAGCAAATACAGTAGGCTCAAGTCCCAAATCACAATTTAAATATGATATTCCACCCGCAGACCGGGTAACTTCAAAAGTACATAAAATAGACCCAAGTTTGAAATCGACATTAAAATTTAAACCCATCATTTTCACCTTCACAAGTCCACGGCCAAGAAGCTGTTGATGGCCAGGTACAGAAAATAGATAGTGACTGAGCTGCAGATGTCAGTAGATCAGTCAATCAAGCCGGACTAACAGTCCTTGAAACCACACTTTGGCTTCTCGATCGACTCCCACCAGAATCCCCTCTCTTACGTGGACTCTCATAATGTCGTCTCGGGGTATGGCTGCAAGAGCGACTCCTTGAGCCCCTTGATTCAGGAGAAACACTGCGTGAATAGCTCCCTGATCTACTGCTTCGTTCAGAGGAAATGCTATGTGAATAAGTATTCCTCGATTCCTGGGAGGGGCTGCGCGAGTAACTCCTTATGGTTCTCCTCCTCGGTGAAAGGCTCCTAGAAACTGACCGATACTTGTGCCTTCTGTAGTAGGGTTCAGGGGATTGATGCATGCGCCCTCTGTAGTAGGGTTCAGGGGACCGATGCCTGTGCCTTCTATAGTAAGGTTCAGGGGAATAACAATCATAAGGTGAGTAAGACCTGTCGCGTCTCCTGGTAGGTGTCCTATACGGTGTGCGGGATCGAGAATATGACCGGGACCAATGCCTGTGCCTTCTATAGTAAGGTTCAGGTGAATAACAGTCATAAGGTGAGTAAGACCTGTCACGTCTCCTGGTAGGTAACCTATACGGTGAGCGGGATCGAGAATATGACCTATGATGCCTATAGTCCGGAGAATCATATCTTCGACGGCTATAAGGGGAGAACGATCTTTGGTGTCGGTCAACAGAATGGGATCTACTCCTGCTACGATCAGATGAATAATGAGATGAGCAACTCGAGCTTTTATATGGAGAGTAGCTAGGAGAACGCCGAGAAGAGTAGCTGTGCGACGACCTGTGTCTCTCTGTTAGAATGAAACGGATTAGACAGAAATATCAACACACTTCACAGCAATAAGCCAACATTAGATTAAAATCTCACCACTAACTGTTCTAACAAGTCCAAGATATTTCCCAGGAGTTGGGGTTCTACCTCTCCGTCTTCGAGCCTATCAAATTATTAAAGATAAAAAATGAGATAACTCAAACATCCATCTAAGAGAAGTACCAGCAGGGGCTGAAGTCATAGTGTAGAGAGACAAACAGGAAAAAGAAAAAGAAAAAAAAAAAAAAAGAGGCTAAAATACTGAGATAACACATGATTCAATTGGCAGAAATAAAGAGATGCAGGGCATACAACCCCAATGTTCTGAGACTTCATGTGTTTGTTTCGATTGTTTAGTTGTAGTTTTGAGTTTGATGAAGAGCTGCTACACACAGCTAACCTGCTGTCAAAAAAACTTCAAGTGCATAGAAGCAAAAAATTCAAATCTCTAACGATGAACTGTCCAGAGATTTTGTAAATATTCAAAGTTAAAGAACAAACAACAGTAATAATGAGAAGCACACTAAGTCTAAGAAATAATACTTGGTTCAATGTTTACCTTTTCTACAGTAATTATACGACCTTCAAGTACAGATCGATTCAGATATTTGATGCATCGTTCAGCCTCGTCGTTACTAGACATGGTAATGAATCCAAATCCACGAGATTCTCTAGTCCACGGATCAGCCACAAGATGAACATCTAGCACCTGGAGAGTTGAAAGAAAATCAACTGATAAAATAGTCCATGATTTCAATCATCAACACAAAAGGACGAGATATACTCGGCCACTAAGTATACAAGCCAAGAAAAAAAAAAAAAAAGAAAGAAACCAAGAACGTACTGTTCCCTCGGCAGAAAAATGCTTCTCTAGCTCTCTTTTAGTTACTCGAGGTGACAAACCGGTAACGTATAAATTGTTCCCAGGATTTTCAACGTCACTTGAAGGACTCCTGAAAAACGAATCAAGTAGCCAAAAAATAAAAAATAAATGCAGCACACTTACGATTTAGAGGATAGAAAACCGAGCAAGCAGATGGTTATGAGCAAGCAATACCTTGAACGGCTCCTTGACCTTGACAGGGACCTTGAGACCGATCGTTTATATGAAGGGGAGCGGGAATATCTAGACCTTCGGGAGTACGACATCTGCAACCAGATCAAACATGAAAAAACTAAATTTGATAGGGATTTACTGAACAAGCACAAGAGTCAACAAAGACAGAAACGATGATAGTATTGTTCAGCATGAATGTCATCTCGAATAGAACAGCGTATAGACAGGAACCGCCAATTGAAAATTCATCGAAACGCAATCAAAGAAAGAAAAATATAACATCCATGACTTCCAATGGAAAGAGATATAATTACTAACACCTTCTCCGGTCCGATTCTGTTTAAACTAGAAAAAATCCACGAAAATTATAGCAAACACTTCATTTGCTTCCCATGACTATAATAATCATAGGATTAAAATGAATGACTTAATAATCCAAACCTAATTCTTCCTATAAATGTCATAGAGAGAAGAATCAAACGCACATGTGGATCATAACCCTAAGCATATCATCCTCAGACAAAGAGAAGAACTGCAGACTTCAAACATTATGTACTCCGAAATGATTCTAATTCCACCTAAAATATCCATGCAAATCGCATAAAACAACGAAAATTACAACCCGAACCTAACTCTTCCCGTAAACATCATCATAGGCACCTCAAATGAAAATTTAGAACAGAGCCCCAACATTTCATCTCAGACAACGAAAAGACAGGAAAATTCATCAAATGAAAGAAAAAGAAAGAACCTACCGTACAAATCAACGAATGCAAAACCTAAATCGAAGCACAAGGTAACCGAGCGTTCTTCTCAGTTCTCACTCAATCACAGCGGCCTCAGAACGGCGATTCGCGGCAAAATAATAAAACGTCTGGCTCTCAAGCTCAATAGTAAAAGCATCAGAGAGTTTTGCGTACGGAAAAAGGCAAAAGCGATATATATACCCGCCAAGCCAAAAGAAGTTTCTGGAGCATCGGACATCAAATCAAAATTTAAAACGCAATTAAAAAAGTTTCGCTTCCGTATACAAATGCCTCTTCAAATCGGGAAATACTAGTCTAGAGTCCAGCTCACGCAATGTTATCGTGGGCATCAAGCCATGGCAGAATGTCACCTGTCGATCTTCAGACGGAAGAAATAATCCAACGGTCTATAAAAATGGAAAAAGGATAGCCTTGGAAGAGTAAATTTGAACCAGAAAAAATAGTGCAAAAATTTGCTATTTTCTAATTTCTGATTTTCCAGACAACATTTAATGTATTAGATTTTCATTAATTATAATTGTAAAAAAATTTCCTAATTTGTAAAAAAAAAAAAAAACAAAACAAAAATAATAACGTTGGATAATCAATAAATTAAAAATAGTAATAAACGAATTTAACTTCCATTTCATTTTTAGATCAAACTAACACAAGAACGAAACTTCGCCTCAAGAAAGATTGGGAAATGGAAGCAACAAATCCAAACTGCTCACCCTGTGTCGAGTAAAAAGAGTGTCATATTAGATAATAAAGTCATGACAACAAAGGCAAAGACAACAACAGGGGCTGGCTAACGCCTTCCCGCCTCAGAGAGGTCCTGCACCTCCTCGTCCAAGTGACTATATTCAGTTTCGGAATCGACAACAGCCAGCCTCGGCACCTCGAGAGTTGATCTACGATGATGCAGGTTCGGAAGGTGTTGCAGATGGGGCAGACGCTGACGGTGTCGATCCCTGTGGTGCTGAACCTGAAGATGCTCCTCCATGGGATGGAGGGGCTGAGCCTGGTGGTATAGAATGCTGCTGATATTGCTGGGTACCTGAAGGAGGATACGGTTGGGGGTGGGGGGGGGGGGGGGGCTGGGGCGGCATGCTCGAATGATAAGGAGGGTATGGGGGATAATGTTGCACGTACCCATACGGCGGATAAAATTGCTGTTGATATTGTGTAGGAGGTGGTGGGTGCATTGTGTGATAGGGAAATTGATGTCCTTGTTGGTGTTGTTTCTCGGAACCAGGTCGAGTTTCGGTTGAACCTGCAGGTCCGTTGGGAGGCCCCCCCGCTTCGTGGGTTGAAACCAGAGCCCCCATCCTTTGAGGGTCCATTGAAGGGTAGAATGCTCTCTCCTGCTGCGGTGGTGGTGGTGGGATATTGTAGTAGTGGATAGCTTGAGGTTGATCATGACTGCCTGAAGGGTGTAAGTGGTTATGCTGCTGCGAGATAACTGCTCGAGGCAACATTCCACTGTGAGCCACCGCAGCTTGCTTCGCTTCATCGGAACCTTCCGACTCGGGTTTTGGTGCTTGAGGTCTACCCCACATCAATTTCAACCTAAGGCCCTTGATTACCAGCTTGTTGGAAAGCTCTTCTGCAGCCTTCTCTGCACCTTCTCTGGTGGTGTAAGTTACAAAAGCGCATGCTCTCTGTAGCACCATTCTGATGGATTCAATTTCACCATGAGCGTAAAAGTTATCTCGGAGATCTTGCTCGGTGACTCGAGCATCAAGTCCGCCCACATACAAGGTTCTAATACTCTCATCCTCTGGAGGCTCCAGAGAAGGCATCTCTCCAGCCTTGTTAAGAAGCTTCAGTGCAACTGGATCATTAACCCTGAGTTGGTTAGAAAAGAAGGTAGTCTTGTTAGCAATATATCTGCGTACATTCTAAATGACAAAATATGTAGCAATTTTTAAATATTTTTGCAAATAGAAGACCGAAATGTGAATGAAATATATCTCCGCCATCTATTTCAGTCATTATGATCGGAATGTAACCATCAAATTAAATTTGATACCGCTCACAACAACCCACATATACTCGCTAATGAGTACTCTTCCTTTGATAAGTGAGGGTAACTACCTGTATCAACGCTAACTCCCTCCAAATTCCAAAATGGCTTACGTGTACCCTTTGATAAATGAAACATTTCGAGCACAGTTCCAGCGTAGATGCTCGAGTTATACCTCCTCCTCTTTGTTGGGCCAATTGGAGAATTTACTTAGGAAGATGTACAAGAGCCCTTTTTTTATGGAGATGTCAGTTCACTCGTTCAATTTGAAACTGTATTTTGGAGACCTTTGAGGTTAGTTTGGCCCATAGCCAGGGATTCTGGCCTTATAAATCTCTTGCGATGGAGGAAGTTTTGTTTCATCACAAGGCTTTGAGTGCTTGATCCTTTGTTAGAGACGGTTAAGAACGACAGACCTCCACACTAGTATAATATTGTCCACTTTGAGCCTAAGCACTCGTGGCTTTCTTTTGGTTTCCCCAAAGGCATCATATCAATGGAGATAGTGTTCCTCACTTATATACCCATGATATTCCCCCTCATTAGCCAACGTGGGTCACTTATATACCTATGATCTTCCCCTTACGCCTTTGTGGGGACTCCAACAATCCTCAACCAAGACATAATGCCCCTCTTTGGGTATAAATCTGTAGAGACGTTTGTATAATCATTTGTTATGTTGGAGTATATTTGTTACGTTCTAGTTTAGATCTCTCTCTCTTTTTGAGATGCTATTTTTTTTAGGGTCCAATTTATGTTTGCCCTTGTTGTATTCATTCATTCGATTTCTTGAAAATTGCCAAAGTGCATAGCAGTTGGCAACTATAATCCTATACCCAATAAGAGACTTCTACAACTCTGAATCAGAGACATCAAACTCTTGTAGACAGAAGCACTAACTCCTACATTACAAGGTTGAGAGTGTCAAAGGGTGACAGAATTGTACTTCTGTGAAATCCCACGAGAGAGGAACGAAACATTTTTCTTATAAGAACGTGGAAACCTCTCCCTAGCAGAGGCATTTTAAAACCATGAGAGGCTGACGGCGATACGTAACGGGCCAACGGACACTATCTACTAGTGGTAGGCTTGGATTGTTACAAATGGTATCAAAGCCAGACATAAGGTGGCATGCCAGTGTGGACGCTGGGTCCCCAAGGGGGATGGATTGTTAGATCCCAATCAGTTAGAGAGGGGAACAAAGCATTCCTTATAAAGGTGTGAAAATCTCTCCCTAGAATACGCATTTCAAAACGACAAGGCTAACGGCAATACGTAACGAGACAAAGTGGATAATATCTACTAGCAGTGGACTTTGGCTATTACAACTTCAATGTCTCATCTTTGGAAATACTACTCATATCCCACTAAGTACTAAATTCTAATTTAAAAGGCCACCAATCAATTGTTTGCATATGAATAACTGAGCAATAATCCCTGTTTTCCAACAAATAATTACTTTGGAAGACTATACACATCATATGATATAAACTCAAAAAAAGCTTAAAATATGCAACCAAATGCAAGATGATGACTGTAAAAAAATCATAGAGAAATAAATAGATAGATCAAAATAAATAGCAAATCATTCAAAATAAATAGATTCATAACAGCAAATCATTCAAAATAAATAGATCAACCATACCCGTAATAACGATCCTTTATATTTTGCTGGGACAACTCTCCAGTTTCAGGCATCTCATGTCTGTAAGGGCATTCAGAACCTCTGGTGCATTCACCCCTAATATAGAAACTACAAACATGTGCACGGTTCCTCTTGTAATACGGTGTAGTTCGTTGAAGCTTCAGAATAGTATCGTTTGGCCGTGCCTTTCCGTATGAGGACTCATAATCAATACCAGCTCTAGCCTGCATGGTCAACATTGAACAAAATTAGCATAAAGCAAGCAACAACGAAGTTGCAAAGACCTTCTAAAGCTTTCAAATAGAAAAATTACAATTGAAGTTCACCAGATTTATTTCACCAACAACTACAAGGCGAAATTATCCTATAATCCAAGGAAATACTCCAGCAGAAAGTGCATACCTTCCGATCATGCTCCTCAGCAAAATATTCCCTATTCACATCGCTCTTCGGAATAGAATCATTGGAGTTGATAGATAGGGCGATATCTCGAACCTGAACCGGTAAGCCATATTCAAGGTCCAAAAGGCAAACTTGACATACATTTTTTAACTTACTACATGTCTGGCAAATCTCTGTTTTCTTATATCTAGCATCACGTCCAGGCCTCCACCTGAAAACTGTAAATGGGCGCGTGCATATTTTGCATTCTTTATCATAATCAGCTTTCGTCTGCATTCAGAAATCACATTCATTAAATCAAAGTCATGTCTCGAGTGAATACTAACCCACAAATCCATTGTTCTTCCCACATATAAAATTCATAACAGTTAAGAGAAACCATCTGGGACCGTATTCAACCACGTACATTAATTTAGAGTATTTTCAGGAACATGACAATTCGAAAAGGAATTATTCGAACATTCGAGTGATTAATTGTGGTTTTTTTAACGTAATTCAAAAACGGGATCGAAGAGCTCGCGGGGTAGAGGTACTAACGCTAAATAAGATAGGAGAAGCAAGAACGAACATACCATGCGAACGTAGGGGTTATCGCCGAGGCAAGACTCGCAGATGATGGGAAAATCAGAGCGCTCCCAGCCATCAGCTTCCAGATCCCTCAGTAACCGATGCGCCATGAAAAAATCTAGTCGAGCCCAACCAACTCTGTCCTCGCAACCTTGAGAGGAACTTTCAAGAAATCAATCAAGTCTTCGGAAATCTCCAATCAGTAACTCAGCCTTCAAACTCAACGACCGCCATAGCCAAGGGAAGAATGGCTGATTATAAAAAAAAAAATCGAAATTGAATTGAGAGGGTTCGTGAATAGGAATGCACACGTGTTCCCGTTAGGTCTAAATATGGGTCGGTGCAAACCCGCTTTGACTATTCTCTTTTCCTTTTTTAATTTATTTTCAAAACATAATTTTTATAAGATATATATATATATATATATTTTTTTTTTTTTCTTTAATCGGTATTTGACAACATTTTTATTTTATTTAAATATTTTAAAATAATTGGTATCAATAATACTTCATAAAAAATAAGTATATTATAATAGATGATATATGTACATAATAACACAATCTACTGATTTACTTGTTTGTTAGCACGAAGGAAAATCTATGATTTCTGGTGTGTTATCAAATATATGATTTCCTGGTTTTGTTACCAAATCTATGATTTTCTGGTCTGTTATAAATCTATATGATTTCATGATTTGTTATAATATAATCCTCATTGTACACATCTATAAATACATGAGGTTGTGACCATATAGGTCACGGTGCCATTCAACTAACATGGTATCAGAGCCCAGGTTTATTCATTAATCTATCGTATCTTCTCTATACTCCCCCATCCACCATTTTCATTGGCCTTCTCTCCTCCATGTCTGAGGAGATTCTTCAGGATGTGGTTGTCACTACTACGTCCAAGGAGGCGTGGGATACCTTCCAGCGGATGTTTTCATCGTCAACTCATGCTCGCACTATTCAGATCTGTGCTGAGCTCACCACATCCAAGAAACGCGATCTGTCTGCTGCAAATTATTTTTGCAAGATCAAAGGGCTGGCCATCGAGCTGGCTGCCGCCGGCTCTACCTTGGCCCTGACTATCTTCTTGCTGGTCTTGGCCCTGACTATGATCCCTTCGTCACTTCGATGACTACAAGAGTGAAACTCTCGCGCTTGATAATGTGTTTGCACATCTAATGGCGTTTGAAGCTCGCCAACTACAACACCAGGCTGAACTTCAGTTAAATTCTGGATCTTCTGCCAATTATGCTGGTCATGGTGGTCAGCAGAAGAACCGTGGGCATAGGGATCGTGGTCGTGGCCGTCCTCAAGGTGGTGCGCCCTCTCGTCCTGCTGGTGATCGTTGTGACCCTTCTGCTCATCCTTCCTGTCAGATCTGCGGCAAAGTGGGGCATACTGATGTTCGCTGCTGGCATAGGATGGATGAGTCCTATCAAGATGAACCTCCTTCTGCGATACTGACAGCTACTTCCTCTTACAAGATTGATCCAAATTGGTACAGCGACACAGGCACCACTGATCATATCACCAGTGACCTGAATCGTCTCACTGTGCGTGAACGCTATCATGGAGGTGAACAAGTTCAAGTCGGCAATTGAGCAGGTTTGCGTATTTTGCATACTGGTCATTCTTTAATTAATACTGCTGCTCGTCCTCTTGTATTGCGTAATATTTTGCATGTACCTGAAATTTCCAAACATCTTCTTTCCATTCATAAATTCTCGTGATAATGACGTATTTTTTTAATACCATCCTTGGCATTTTTCTATTAAGGATCGACGGTAGAGGAAAAGTCTTCTAAACGGGAGGTGTGAGTCTAGTCTCCATCCTATTAAGCAATCTGATGTCGATGATCTTAAGCACGCCTTAGTGAGCAGATCTACTACTCACGCCCAATGGTATGCACGTCTTGGACATCCTTCATCAAGTAGTAAAGTCAATTTTACGTCTCAATAATATTTCGTGTGCTAGTGAGTCATCTTTGCCAGTTTGTAATGCGTGTCAATCAGCAAAAAGTCATCAGTTACTATATACTAGTTCTTCTCATAGGTCTTCGTCACCTTTGGAACTGATTTTTTTTGGATGTTTGGGGCACTGTACCTCCATATGTTGGGGGTTTTAAATATTATATTAGCATCATTGATGATTTCAATAAATTTTCGTGGATCTATTTGATGCATGATCGTACAAAAACTCCTCGTATATTTTTGCAGTTCCAAGCTCATGTTGAGCGCCTCCTAGATACTAAAATCAAATGTGTCGAGTCTGATTGGGGTGGGGAATTTCAGAAAATTCATAACACATTCTTTCGTTCCCTTGGAATTGCTCATCGCGTTTCGTGCCCTCACACATATCAACAAAATGGGTCTACTAAACGCAAACACCATCATATTGTTGAAACTGACCTAGCCCTTCTAGCTCATGCTGATGTACCTATTAAATTTTGGGATGACGCGTTTCCTACAGCCACATATTTCATCAATCGTCTTTCTACTCGTGTCATCGATAACAAATGCCCCTTAGAGCGTTTTTTTCATACCCCACCAAATTACTCCTTATTAAAAGTTTTTGGGTGTACTTGTTGGCCTCATCTTCGCCCTTATAACAAACAAAAGCTCTCTTTTCGATCTAAGGAATGTGTCTTTCTAGGCTTCAGTTCTTTACATAAAGGGTATAAGTGTCTTGACACCGATTCTGGTCGTGTCTATATTTCTAGAGACATCATATTTGATGAGAATGTTTTTCCGTTCAAGAGAGCCTCACTCAATTCTTCCCCAACCTTGCAGCCAATGCACAATGCCCCTCATTTGTGCACCTTGCGTTTGGGTAATAGTAGTACTAATTTGGAGAATGATCACATGCATATATTTGTGCCTACTTACTCTTTGGATGTAGAAAACCTGGTGCCCGCATCAGCTTCAGAATTGCAGCCACAATCCTCCATGTCGCTACCGTGTGAATCGACGTTGGTTGTTCTACCAATGATTAGGGTCTCGGATCCTCCGCCAGCAGATAATAATGAGCAATGCCTTGTCGGATCTTCGGCCGCTGGTCGACCGACTGCTATAGCACCAGTTACTCCCCTCGTGACGACTGGTACGGCTGTCCCCTCTGTAAGGCCCACGTTTTGGGCCCATGGCCCAATACAATTTAATAATTATAAAAATAAGCCCTAGGGTTCAACCATTGGGGCCAAACCCTTAAGCCAGTCGTCATTCTTCCTCCTTTTCATCATTTTCTTCCTTAGACCGCTGCCACCCAATGCTCACGCCGTCCCGCAGCCGAATTTTTCCCACACCACCCATGCTCTTCACACATCAGAAAAACCGCCGCCCAACACCCACATCGCTGCCATGAGGGAACGCCATCGTCGTCGCCAGAATCGACAATAAGAGGAGTAAACGCAACAAAGATTCAACGCGGTTTCCTCTGGGATAATAGGATTGGAATCAACCCCTAGGTAGGAAGAAGGCTTGAGTGGATTTGGACCATTGTGGATTAGGAAAGGCTAAGAAAGCAGCTACCCAGGTAAGGGATACGCCTATTGAAACTAAGCGTTTTGTTTTTAAAAAATGGGCCGAACAAATTTGTCATATGGCTATGTGGTATGTAATCTGATTGCTGTCTGCCATGTAATTTGATTAGGTTATGTGCTGCTGTGTAATCTAATTAGGTTGTGTAATTTGATTGTGGTGTGCCATGTAATCTGATTGCTGTGTGTCGTATAATTTGATTAGGTTGTGTGCTGCTATGTAATCTGATTAGGCTGTGTGCTGCTACGTAATCTATGTGCTGTGTAATCGGATTAGGTTGTGTGCTGTGTAATCTGATTAGGTTGTGTGTTGTTGTATAATCTGATTAGGTTGTGTGTTGTTGTCTAATCTGATTAGGTTGTGTGCTGTTGTCTAATCTTGTTAGGTTGTGTGTTGTTGTGAAATCTGGTTTAGGTTGTGTGTTGTTGTGAAATCTGGTTTAGGTTGTGTGTTGTGGTTAGTGGTATTTGGTGATTGGGTTCGATGCGAGTTGTATGACACTATATACGCGGGGCCTATTGCATGCACATTATGCTTGTAGGTAGCAACGGTTAAGGGGCTTGTGGTAATAGTTACATGTTATGTGTTTCAGATAACTAGCCACCAATAGTCACCTTTGGGGTGATTGTAGAAAATGACATCAAAGTAAGGGTTACACGCTGTGTGTTTCGGGTAACTAGCCTTCAATAGTCATTTAGAGGAAATAAGGAGAGAGGTGATGTTCTTGTGGTAACAGTTACACGCTGTGTGTTTCGGGTAACCAGCGAGGAATAACCATTTTAAGGAGTAAAGGTGGCGTTGATGTTCTAGTGGCAATAATCACCTGCTGCGTGTTTTGGTTGATCGCCTTATGACGATTTGTATGTTTGACCCCCTATAGAGAGTTTCTTATTGAGTATTTTAATACTCACCCTGTTTTTAAAATGATTTTTGACGCGAATCTGTGGCACGGCGGTGACGAGTAGGATGTCAAAGTCAGTCATGGGGCGATTCAAGGATTTTTATGTCTTTTTGTAGTCTCATTTTGTTGGAGAGACGTTTCCGCACTTTTGTTATTATTTTAAACTATGTTGTGGACGCCTAGTTTATGAGAACTAGGCGGTCACACCAGATTTCCTTTTTATTGAATATCTTTAGGCGTCATTTTTTTTAACTTTTTAAAGGGGTACCACGCACCTAATTTCTAATAAATGATCGTTTTTGCATGGTTTTCATTCATCTTCAAATATATCACATTATTTTTTGTAACGGCTCTGACCGCTACTCATATGATAAGTCGGGTTGTTACAGTTGGTATTAGAGCCTAGTTATGGGATTCTGTAGACTGCTTACATCGTAGGCCAAAGAGTCGCCCATGACTGAACGGAAAACCCTTGTCACTTCCAGGTACGCTTGGCTATAAAATGGAGGAATATGTATTTTTGAATATTGAAATTACGTTGGTTATCATGGATGATTTTTTGTACGCTTGTAAATCAAAATTAGTGGATAATGCATGTTGCTTAATGTACGAATATGTATTGTCGAGTATTGATATTTTGATTGGCTATTATGGGTGATTTTATGCACACTTGTAAGTCGAAAGTAGTGGATAATGCATGTTGCATAATATGTGAATATGTAGTGTTAAATATTGATATTTTGATTGACTATCATGTGTGGTTTTATGTACTCGCAAGTCATAAAGTAATGGATAATACACGTTGCATAATACTCGGCTGAAAAAATGAAATTTTACGAGGTAATTAATTGTGGATTAGGAACGAAACAAGTAAAAGGATGTCTGGCCAAGTAACAAATTGGGGAGGTAAACGTGCTCGAAGTGGACCGACAAGGGGTACAGGAGAAGCCACCTTTAGAGGCCCCACTTCAAGAACAGTCAGTAAATGCGAACCCAAATCTGGGAATAGGAGTTTCCCCCATCTGATCTACCGAGAGCAAACCTTGATACTTCGGAAGTACCTAATATGACTGCGATGATGGGACTAATGCAATCTATGGCATAGACAAATTGGCAATTGGCATAACTGATCCCGACCTTAGTGTAAAGTGCCAGACAGACGACCCATCACAACCGGGGGGACGCTGACGCAACAGAAGAAAGCAAGTATTTTCGAGCTTTCAAACATTGTGATCCCGAAGTATTCTAGGGAAAATCCTAGGACCCTGTCGTAGCTGAATTATGGTTGTTGGCTATTGATGAAATTTTTCGACGCATGAAGTTTCCAGAGGAGCATAGACTGAGTTGCATGACTTACCTGTTACGCGAAGATGCTAAACTATGGTGGCAATCAGCCTCCAGGGCGATTGCTACAGACGAAGACGATATCACTTGGACACAGTTTAGAGCAACATTCCTCCGAAAATACTTCAAGCCAGTGGTGCGAAATAAGAAGCAACGTGAATTCCTAAGCATTGAGCAAGGAAACTTGTCAATAGAGGAATATGAACAAGAGTTTTTCTCGCGTGTCCCATTTCGCCCTAATAATGGCCTCAACAGAAGAGCTGAAAGTAGAATGTTTTGTTATGAGCTTGAGGCCCGATGTCCGAGCGGTGGTGTCAGCTCACCTGCCACCTGATTATGCAACAACACTCTGACTTGTCGAGATGCTCAACGATAGGACAGAAGACACCCAAACCCACTTAAACACGACGGTTGACCAAAAGAGAAAGAGAGAACGGGCGTCACCTACCTCCTCAAAGGTACCTTGGCACCAGGCCAAGACAAATTTAAACCAAGAGCATAGGCAACCAAAGGCTCGCCCACAGAACACACGTTGCACGAACTGTGGGAGATGTCACGCAGGACAATGCAAGTTTAAGAATATGATATGTTTCAACTGTCACCAAGAATGCCACGTTGTCGCGCATTGCACTCAAGAGAGAGCAACTAGTACCAATAGACCCCCTGGTAATCAACCGACCTCAAACCCGAGGCCAGCTCCACAACAGGGACAAATGTATGCTACCACTCGCCAGGAGGCAGAAAACTCCAATACGGCAGTCACAAATACACTCTCTATTCTTGGGTACTATGCATGGGTCTTGTTTGATTCTGGGACAACCCACTCCTTTATCTCTACTAACCTTGTAAAACATGCAAGAGTAGAAGTTGAACCGCTAGGGTACGGGTTGTCTGTGGGTACCCCGGCAGGGGTAAGTATGGAAGCCTTCGAGAGGGTAAAGGACAGTCAGTTGTGTGTGTCGAACCACATGATGAATGTGATGTTGATAGTCCTAATTATGACCAATTTTGACGTCATCTTAGGGATGAAGTGGTTAGCGAAAAACCATGCTTCCATTGATTGCTTCAATAAGGAGGTTGTGTTCAGACCCCCTGGTCAGCCAAGCTTCAAATTCAAGGGGACCAGGGTAGAAATGGTCCCGAAGATAATCTCGGCATTAAAGGCAAGAAGAATGTTATCCCAGGGTGATTGGGGGATATTAGCTCATGTGGTGGAATTAGGACGAACCGAGGCAAGCATTAACTCAGTGCCAGTAGTGAGAGAATTCGCCGACGTGTTCCTAGAAGATCTCCCCAGCCTACCCCCGGATTGGGAGGTGAAATTCAAAATTGTACTTGAGTCAGGAACAAACTCTATTTCAAGAGCCTAGTATAGAATGACCCCTGCTGAACTGAAAGAAAGTTGCAGCTCCAAGAGCTACTAAACAAAGGCTTTATACATCCAAGTGTGTCCCCTTGGGTACCCAAGTGATATTTGTGAAAAAGAAGGACGACTCTATGCGCTTATGCATGGACTATCGGGAGCTTAACAAAGTGACAATTAAGAACAAGTATCCTTTACCCCGCATCGACGACCTATTCGATCAGTTGCAAGGAGCAATTGTGTTCTCAAAGATTGATTTATGATCAGGCTACCATCAGTTGAGGATTAAGGAGAGTGATATCCCAAAAATAGCTTTTCGCACAAGGTATGGACATTACGAGTTTAGGGTAATGTTGTTTGGCTTGACCAACGCATCAGCAACATTTATGGGGTGGATGAACGAAGTGTTCAAAGAATTCTTAGACAGCATCATGATCGTCTTCATTAATGATATCCTTGTATACTACAAGACTAAGGAACAACACAAGAAACATCTCAGGAAGGTGTTGACCACTCTAAGGATGAACAAGTTGTTTGCAAAGTTCTGCAAGTGTGA
This sequence comes from Cucurbita moschata, assembly GCF_002738365.1. Classification (NCBI taxonomy): domain Eukaryota; kingdom Viridiplantae; phylum Streptophyta; class Magnoliopsida; order Cucurbitales; family Cucurbitaceae; genus Cucurbita; species Cucurbita moschata. The sequence goes on along the minus strand of NW_019268547.1, from coordinate 477,474 downwards.
ACTTTGGGCAAAACAGATAGGATTTCTTGGGCATGTAGTTTCACATATGGGAATCACCATAGACCCAGCAAAGATTGAAGCGGTGAAGAATTGGCCTCGCCCGACCACAGTGACGGAGGTACAAAGTTTCCTTGGTCTAGCAGGGTATTATCGGCAGTTTGTGCAAGGTTTCTCCAAGATCGCCACCCCCCTCACCGGGTTGACCAAGAAAGGAAAGTTGTTCACCTGGAATGATCAGTGCGAGGATAATTTCTAAGAACTTAAACAGTGGTTACTAACAGCCCCGATACTTACTATGTCGTCAGGAGATGGAGACTTTTGTAGTATATAATGATGCTTCAAAAAAGGGGTTAGGGTGTGTCCTCATGCAACATGGGAAGGTTATCGCCTATGCTTCACGTCAACTAAAAGAATACGAGTGGAACTATCCCACCCACGACCTTGAGCTCACAGTAGTGGTATTTGCACTGAAGATTTGGAGACACTACCTTTATGGAGAAAGAACCCAAATTTTTACTGGCCACAAGAGCCTTAAATACTTCTTTACTCAGAAGGAGTTAAACATGAGACAACATCGGTGGTTGGAGTTGGTTAAAGACTATGACGTGGAGATACTCTATCACTCAGGAAAGGCGAACGTGGTAGCTGATGCATTGAGCTGAAAATCAGCATACACGTCTCCTCTAATTACCACACAAAAAGCTATCTAGCAGGATCTGGAACGCACAGGTGTAACGGTGGCCGTAGGGGAGGTCGCAGCTCAATTGGCCCAGTTAACGGTACAACCGACTTTGAGGCAACGTATTATTGATAAACAACATGGTGATCCAAATTTGGTTGGAAAAAGACGTTTGATAGATGTCAATCAGATAGAGGAGTTTTCATTGACAGTCGATGGGGGGCTCTTGTACCATGGACGGTTGTGTGTGCCAAACGATGAAGAGTTGAAGGTAGAAATCCTAACTGATGCTCACCACTCACCATTCGCCCTACATCCGGGCAGTACCAATATATATATCACGATTTAAAATGACATTATTGGTGGCAGAATATGAAACTTGATGTAGTCGAGTTTGTGAGTAAGTGTCTAGTTTGTCAACAGGTCAAAGCCCCAAGGCAGAAGAAAGTGGGGTTATTACAACCACTTAGCATACCTGAATGGAAGTGGGAGAACATCGCCATGGACTTTATTGTGGGATTACTGAGGACGCCCAAAGGCTACACAGTTATATGGGTTGTGGTTGGGGCTCACCAAGTCAGCTCACTTCCTGGCAGGTAAATCCACTTATTCCGTGGATAAATGAGATCAGCTGTACTTGAAGGAAGTAACAAGATTTCACAGGGTACCGGTATCCATTGTGTCAGATAGGGATCCCCGTTTCACATCAAAGTTTTGGAAAAGCCTTCAATAAGCGTTGGGTACATGGCTAGAGTTTAGTACAGCATTCCACCCAAAGACGGATGGGCAAACTGAACGCTTAAACAAATTCTAGAGGACGTGTTATGAGCCTGTATGTTGGACTTTGCCGGTAGCTGGGACATATACTTACATCTCATAGAGTTCACTTATAACAACAGTTATCAAGTGACGTTGGGTATGGCACCTTTTGAGGCCTTATACGGGAAGAAGTGTCGATCCTCAATGTGTTGGGATGAAGTAGGAGAACACAAGTTGTTGGGCCCCGACTTAGTGCAAGCAACTAATGAGACTATCTAGAAAATAAGGACTAGAATGCGTACGATCCAAAGCAGGCAAAAGAGTTATGCCGATGTGAGATGAAGGGATTTGGAGTTTGAGGTGGGAGACAAAGTATTCCTTAAGGTGGCTCCCATGAAAGGCGTTCTTAGGTTCAGGCGCAAAGGAAAGTTAAGCCCACGCTTCATTGAACTATTTGAGATCTTGGAGAGAGTGGGACAAGTAGCTTACCAGTTGGGCCTACCACCTGTACTTTTAGGAGTTCATAATGTGTTTCATGTATCGATGTTGCGACTATACATAGTAGACCGAACGCATGTGATAGATTTCAAACCTCTACGGTTGGATAAGGGTTTGAACTAGAAGAAGTGGAGTGAAAACCCTACGTAATCAAGAGAGCGCGTTTGTTAAAGTATTATGGCAGAATCACCAGCTAGAAGAAGCCACTTGGGAACGAGAAGAGGAAATGATGAGCAAGTACCCTGAGCTCTTCATAGCGGAAGGTATGTAGCGCAAGCCTTCTGCATTTAAATGAAGCTTTCGAGGGCGAAAGTTTCTTTTAACTTCTTTTTGGAGGGGATATTGTAAGTCCCATGTTTTGGGCCCATGGCCCAATACAAACTAATAATTATAAAAATAAGCCCTAGGTTCAGCCATTGGGGCCAAACCCTTAAGCCAGCCGCCGTTCTTCCTCCTTTTTGTCATTTTCTTCCTTAGACCGCTGCCACCCAACGTTCACTCCCGCAGTCGAATATTTCCCACACCACCTCGCGCCCTTCGCACATCAGAAAAATCGCCGCCCAACACCCACATCGCCGCTGTGAGGGAACGCCATCGTCGTCGCCAGAACCATCATAAGAGGAGTAAAAGCAACAAAGATTCAATGCGGTTTCCTCTCGGGATAGTAGGATTGGAATCAACCCCTACGTAGGAAGAAGGCTCGATTTGAGTGGAGTCGGACCATTGTGGATTAGGAAAGGCTAAGAAAGCAGCTACCCAGGTAAGGGACACGCCTGCTGAAACTTAACGTTTTGTTTCAGATTATTCATATGGCTATGTGCTATATAATCTGATTGTTGTGTGCCGTGTAATTTTATTAGGTTCTGTGCTGCTATGTAATCTGATTAGGCTGTGTAATCTGACATTATGTGCCGTGTAATCTGATTGCTGTGTGCCGTGTAATTTGATTAGGTTGTGTGTTGTTGTGTAATCTTATTAAGCTGTGTAATCTGATTAGGCTGTGTGCTGTGTAATTTGATTAGGTTGTGTGCTGCTGTGTAATCTAATTAGGCTGTGTAATTTGATTAGGTTGTGTGCTCTTGTATAATTTGATTAGGTTGTGTGCTCTTGTGTAATTTGATTAGGTTGTGTGCTCTTGTGTAATCTGGTTAGGTTGTGTGTTGTTGTGTAATCTGGTTTAGGTTGTGTGCTGTGGTTAGTGGTATTTAGTGATTGGGTTCGATGCGAGTTGTATGACACAACATACGCGAGGCCTATTGCCTGCATATTGTGCTTGTAGGTAGCAACGGTTAAGGGGCTTGTGGTAATAGTTACACGCTGTGTGTTTCGGGTAACTAGCCACCAATAGTCACCTTTGAGGTGATTGTAGAAAATGATTATCAAGGTAAGGGTTACAGGCTGTGTGTTTCGGGTAACCAGCCTTCGGTAGTTATTTTGAGGAAATAAGGAGGGAGGTGATGTTCTTGTGGTAATGGTTACACGCAGTGTGTTTCGGGTAACCAGCAAGGAATGACCATTTTAAGGAGTAAAGGTGGCATTGATGTTCTGGTGGCAATAATCACCTGCTGCGTGATTTGGTTGATCGCCTTATGACGATTTGTATGTTTGACCCCGGGAGTTCCTTACTAAATATTTTAATACTTACCCTGTTTTTAAAATGATTTTTTAGGCGAAGCTATGGCACGGAGGTGACAAGTAGGATGTCAAAGTCAGCCATGGTGCGATTCAGGGATTTTTATGTTTTTTTTGTAGTCTCATTTGGTTGGAGAGACGTTTCCACACTTTTGTTATTAATTTAAATTATGTTGTGGACACCTAGTTTATGGGAACTAGGCGGTCACACCAAATTTCCTTTTGATTTTAATTTCCTACTTTGTTTTGAATATCTTTAGGCGGCATTTTTTTTAACTTTAAAGGGTACCCCGCACTTGATTTCTAATAAATGATTGTTTTTGCATGGTTTTCATTCATCTTTAAATAAATCACATTATTTTGGTAACGGCCTTGACCGCTACTTATATGATAAGTTGGGACGTTACACCTCTGAACCTACTTCACATATTACTGCTATGGAGCATCACCTCTAGCGTCAGGTAATGAATGATGAATTTCAGGCACTTCAAAAAAATGAGACATGACACTTAGTTCCTCCTCGTGCTGGTATTAATGTTATTGATTGCAAATGGGTTTTCAAACTCAAGCAAAAGCTAGATGACTCTATTGATCGCTACAAAGCACGCTTGGTTGCTAAAGGGTTTTAAACAACAGTATGGCATTGATTATGATGATACCTTTGGTCTAGTTGTTAAGCCCACTACCATTCGACTCTTATTATCTCTTGCTATTTCTTGTGGGTGGGCTATTCGGCAGATTGATATACAAAATGCTTTTCTTCATGGATTTCTTAAAGAAGATGTTTATATGAAGCAGCCCCTGGATTTGTGGATTCTCAACATCCTGGTTATCTCTGCAAGCTGGATAAGTCGCTTTATGGCCTCAAACAAGCTCCGCGTGCCTAGTTTTCTCGCCTTAGCTCCAAACTATTACAGTTGGATTTTACACCTTCAAAGGCTGATGTCTCTGTTTTCATTTTTAACAAGACGGACATTTAGATGTATATCCTCATCTATGTTGATGACATTATTATCATCAGCTCATCTTCTACGGCTATTGAGAAACTTCTTACACAGCTTCGGGATGATTTTACCGTTAAGGATCTTGGCATTTTGAGTTATTTTCTTGGGATTGAGGTCCGCCATACTTCCGATTGACTTGTTCTGACACAGCAAAAATACATTCAAGATTTATTGTCCAGAACCAATATGCTCACTTCCAAAGGTGTGCCCACACCTATGCTTTCTAGTGAGAAGTTGTTATTGGATGGTGGTGAAAAGCTCTTGCCTAAGGATACTACTCGCTATCTGAGTGTCGTTGGTGCTCTCCAATATTTGTCTCTGACACGTTTTGATATATCCTTTTGTGTCAACAGAGTGTGTCAGTTCATGTCCTCCCCGACGTCTGTGCATTGGGCGGTAGTCAAACGAATTCTCCGTTATCTACATGACACTACTCATATGGGTTTGTGTCTTACGAAGTCCAGCACTAATTTGCTGAGTGCCTTTTCGGATGCTGATGGGTCGGGAATCCTGATGATCATCGAAGCACTAGAGACTATGCTATCTTCTTTGGTGGCAATCTTATCTCCTGGAGTTCAAGGAAACAATTGATAGTTTCTCATTCTAGTACGGAGGCCGAATATAAGACGATTGATGATGCCATTGTCGAATTAATTTGGATCCAAGTCCTCTTGCATGAGCTCGGGATCTCATAAGCGCAAGCGCCTAGCCTGTGGTGTGACAACATTGGTGCCACCTATCTGTCTGCCAATCCAATCTTTCATCGACAGATGAAGCATGTTGAGGTTGATTATCACTTCATTCGTGAACGAGTATCGACTCGTTAGCTTGATGTGCGACTCATATCTTCCAAGGATCAGCTCGCCGAAATCATGACAAAACCACTGCAAGCTCCTTCTTTTAGGAGTTTTAGGCACAATCTGAACTTAGTATTACATCGTCGAGATTGGGGGGGGGGGGGGTTAAACG
>NW_019268547.1:462811-471189 GCF_002738365.1 Cucurbita moschata | reverse complement strand
ATTGGGGGGGGGGGGGTGTTAAACGTAGAATAGATCATATCTGTACATAGTAAGATAATCTACTGATTTACTTGTTTGTTACCATGAATCAAAGAGAATCTATGATTTCCAGTTTGTTACCAAATCTATGATTTCATGGTTTGTTAAATGTAATCCTCATTATACACATTTATAAATACGTGAAGTTGTGACCCATATAAATCACAGGCTTTTGGATCAATACCAATTGTTAGCTCTAATACCAATTGTTAGGATCGCTCAACAACGCACACACTCGATCAAGATGAACATAAATAACAGAAGAGAGAACATTCAAGGAGGAATTTAAGAAATATTGACTAAAGGTTTTATTATGGATGATTTCAGGTATGTACAACAAGATAGAATATAGTGAATGAATAGAAGTACATCTTGAGACCAATCCCTAATGGGATGGGGTATATATATAGTTTCAATTTACTATTCCAAAGATTTAAACTCTATTAAATCTTTACTAAATATCTACCATGTATCTACATCAGATCTTTACAAAATATCTTCCAAATATATCTGATCTTTGCGAAATATCTTCCAAATATATCTCTAGATCTAGTCATCAGGCTCCATATCCCAACCATCTCCTATTTGGAGACTGATCCAATCAAACCCCAACAATCTCCCAATTAGAGACTGATCCAGTCAACCAAGAATTTCATTCTCGATTTGTACGATACCACTTCAGGCTTTGCACAACCTCAATGTTCCAACATCAACCTAAAATGTTTGCTGAATTCCTTGCCCCCTTTATCTACTCCAAACACATCACCATCTTCCACTAATCTCCCAATGGGAGACTGATCCGGTCAACCCCAACAATCTCCCAATTAGAGACAGATCCAGTCAACCCCAACAATCTCCCAATTAGAGACAGATCCAGTCAACCCCAACAATCTCCCACTTGCTAATCCAGTCAAACAAAAATTTCATTCTCAATCTGTATGATACCACTTCAGGCTTTGCACAATCTCAATGTTCCAACATCAACACAAAATGTTTGCCGGATTCCTTGCCCCCTCTATCTTCTCTAAACACATCGCCATCTTCCACTAACCTCCGACTGAAATGGTATCGCCTTCTGTGTTTTGTCTTTGAATGATAGATCGGGTTTCTCGCCAACTGCACGACACTCGCCAACTGAATGGTATTGCCTTCTATCATTGGGTATGCAGTGCATTTTCTCCCTTATACATCAAAGAAGTATGAAACATTGGGAATAAACAAACAGTGGAAGAAACAATAATGTTATTATTATTAACAGAGACATATTGAAAATATATCGCCTTTGTATCTTATAATAACTTTCAAATCCGAACAAGTATGTCGAGTGTAACTGGTTCGTATTAGATTATGACGTTCCAGATGGAGCGACTGTTACTTCATTCTCATTTCCAAAGTAAAAAGAAATCAACATTTTGAATTTTTCAAACAACTCAAGTAGGATCATATCAATACCTAAAGAACACCAGCAGCAGATAAGATTTGCTATCCACGGCAGATAGAAGCAACTGCCTTCCTGGCTTCCATAAACTCCTTGACAATTGCAATAACTCGAGCATTCAGGACCAAGTATTCAGGTGCTCGACCACCAGGGATTACAAGGATGTCGTAACTTGATGGATTCAAGCTTTCAAAATCAACAGTTAATGTAAAATTATGTCCGGGCTTCTCACGGTAAGTTTGATCAACTAAAATCATGGACAGCAGTTGGATGTCTATCACCCGCCTTTTTCTTGGGACAAACTGCATCAACATGGCAACCAAGAGCTTGAAAGGATTGAAATGGAACCGTTACCTCGTAGTCCTCCAGTAATCCTGTAAGCTGGCTAATATTAGCCATGAGAGACCTTGCCTTCAGTATTCTTCTGACCACAATTAATAGAAACAAGGATATCCCTCCAAACTTTCTAGCTCAATACAAGAAGCACCAGCAACAATCAATACACTTCCAACCTTTAAGCAGCCCTGCAGCTGCCAAAATCAACTATCCATGGCACACACATGCAATTGATGTCATCCCGAGATCACCAACACATCATATTTGTCACAATTGATGTCATCAAACGTTGCATTCAGGGAAAAATTGTGCACATGAGATTATGAATAAGTCTGTAACAAAAACAAACAATAATCGAAGGCTAAAAACACTTTTGACTCTATAATTTCATTAAAATAACGATTTAGTGTCTAGTTGGTAATCATTTAATCATTTAGTCTTTTAACTTTAGTTTGTCACAGTTTAATCTAAACTTAAGTAGGTAACAATTTTTATTGCCAGCCAATATCTTTGTTTACAAACACATGCAATTTCTAATCAATTTATCAATCTATATTTGTGAAATAAAAAAATTCCTCAAATCTTAACAATATTTTGCCTCGTAACTAAATCTTAAACTAAATTCTTATGTGCTAAGGTTCACGTACTCCATTATAACAGCCTAAAGTTTAAAAACGAACTAGATATCTCAAAGTTAGGGAACAAAAGTGCTAACCAAATTCAAAATAAACGAAACAAAACATGAATTGAGTATCCAGGGAAGTGCAAGAAGAAGTAAGATACAAGAAATTGTTCAAACTATTAAAGTTGAATTACGAAAAGGAACAAGGAGAAAAACACACGTGATGACCCAAGGATTCATGAATGGCGGTCCAACAGATATGAGTAACCTTCTTCTCCGGACAAACAGCATCCACTGAAACTCCATAAGCGATTAGCGCTTGAAATGGGACCATCTTCTACAACCGAAATCAAGTGGATTTCTGCGATAAATAATAATGATGGGAGAAGAAGAAGGACAGACATTAGTAGCAATCTGAAATTCCAAATGCAGAAAAGAAGGAGGAAATGACCTCGTAGTCTTCCATGTAGTCGCCGCAGAAGAGAAGAATAGATTTGGAGTTCGATTCAGCCATATCTTCATCAAACCTCCAAACTCGCTTTCAGCATTCTTCTTCACAAACAAAAGAGGAGATCGGCTACTGGCGCTCGCTACCCAACTTTTTTTCCCTTTATTTTAATCTCATTTTAAAATTAAATGTGAGCTAATTGGATATTAAAAAATTATGATGATCCAAAAAAAACTTAATGTAATTATGGGTTGGTTATAAATTTATTTGGATTCGGTAGAGTTCAAATAATTGAATTGGATTTAAAAATGTCAGATTGATTTTTGTTAGCATTTTAACTTATAAACCATGATCATTCTTAAATTAGTCAACGTGGGACTTCCATCATCCAACACCTCCCCTGGAATAAAGTGTTCAATATTAGCATGTGATTAGATTTTTGTGTTCGATATTAGCATGTGATTAGATTTTTGTTAGCATTTTAACTTACAAAACATTATCATTCCCTAAATTAATCGATGTGGACTTCCATCATAGGAAATATGAGAGGGCATGGAACTCCATTCAATTTTGTCTCACAGGAAAATATCAGAATTTAACGATGGCCAATGTAAATGAGAGAAATAATTTTATAGAGTTCAAACTTGAAACTGATGTCATGGGCTCACATAGGTTGACTTGGATTTCAAAGGACAGAATCGAACTTTTATTAAGGATATATTTGTGACAACGACTTAAGCTAACCAGGTAAGTGACCTTACTATCGGCATGGTTATATTTGATGTTGACACGTGCCCTGTGGTTCTGCACATGTCATATATATTGATATGTGTGAATTGTCTATGGATCGATATGCTTCCTATATATTATGTATATATTATAATATGTTATGGATAAGGAAAGTGGTCCAGCGGTGTGCGAATTAGCTGGTGAGCCCATACTCACACGTATGGGCTATGTGTAGAGTATATGGTACACGTCCAAAATTACCCGTTAGGACAGCACCATAGGGAAAACGGAATGAAAGATAGGTCCCATCATCTTATTGCATATGATTGTTGCATTTAACCTCAATAGTGGGGTCACTTACTGAGTATTTCTTTAAATACTCAAGTCATGTGCTACTACACAGGTTAAGGCAAGACATTCATGTATGGCTGACGACGACATCACAACTCGAGACCATGACAATAGGATAGTGGTATTTATTTTCTTAGACTTAGGCTAGAATAGAATGTTTTTAACTTAAACTCTTATTCATTTTATTTAGTCTTTTGTTGTGTCGTTTTAAAGATGTTTTCAAAACACATAAGTTCATGGTTGTGTTTTAAGACAAACGTTATGTTTTATGGAATTTAAATGAAGTCTTCCGCATTCAATATTTATGGTACGTATACAGTAGCAACCTCAAATTAAGTAGAAAGTTTCGGGTCGTTACATAAATACTCTTTCAATAATAATTAGAACTCAAAAAACTAACTTGAAGTAAATAAGACGGGAACGAGACAAATATACAGTTTTGTGTTACCCTAAGGCTAAAAAGAGGATTGTTTTTATGTATCATTAATTAAAACATTGAAGAGCTTATCTTATGTACATATAGCTGCCTTCGGACAAAAATATCAAATTATGATGTTGTCGTCTAAAGTTCATAAATATCAAATTATGATGTTGTCGTCTAAAGTTCATAAGTCATTCCCACTTTAAGCATACGTTTGTGAGGAATTTCAAAGACTTGATCAGTTTCCCTCAAATTTCTCCTCAAGAAGCTATAGGCATAGTTTATCATAATCCTATCTCCAAACCCAGCACCCAGTTTAGCAACCACCTCTGTTTCCCCAATGAAATGAACAACTCCTTGCTTCCATGCTTCTGCAACGCCTCCAAATTCATTTCCATCTTCTTCAACTTCTTCAACTCTCCCATCGCAGTTACACAATGCCCGTCGATCACTTTCGAACTCTTCCAATCTTTTGAGTAAAATCTTCTCGAACAGTTCATGTTCGGCGCGCACTTCTGTGTATCCATATCGAACTACACAACGAAACACATCGATCTCCTTTGCCTCTACTCGTCGGAAGAGGAAACGTTCGTCGGCTGGAACCTAGTCAACAACATACATAAAACCTCAAACATTGTCATATATAACATACCATCTATATCTATATCTAATATCAACTCCGAACCTTGCTGACAGGAAGCGATTTAATGGTGACAAAGACGAGCACAGACTGCAAAGCGGGGACATGCTCGACGTAATGCTTGATGATGGGAGGGATGCCTTGAACGAGCTCAGTGTAGAAAAATGCCATGCCAGGAAGTCTTCTAAAGCTGGTGGTACTCACCATTTGATTGAACTTTTCTGGAGAGATTTTGTGGCTGAGCTCATAAAAGTACTTCTTTCTAAACACACTATTCCACACATACATTATTATCATCAAAACAGCTGCAAAAGCCAGAGGGAGATACCCTCCTTGGTCGAACTTGTAAAGAACTGAACTCAGATACACCAATTCCACGCTCCCAATTATGACAACGTAAGTGATTACCAACAGGATGTGAGTTTTCCATATCATTACCATTATCAATACTAGGAAGGAGGACGTGAGTGTCATCACAAACACCACTGCTATTCCTGTTTAGAACAAAATTCTTTAGTCAGTGTTGGTCGAGTTGAGTTGGGTTGGGTTGGGCAAGACAGAGCAGAGCAGGTAAGTTACCGTATGCATTGCCAATCTTTGTAGTGTTCTTGAAGACCAAAGTAATACAAACACAAGCCAACATGAGAAGGTAATTGATCTCAGGAACATAAACTTGGCCTTCATGTTTAGCAGAAGTATGAACCACTTTAACTCTTGGGAAGCATCCAAGTGAAAGTGACTGCTGAATTATAGAGAAAGTTCCTGAGATCATGGCTTGGCTTGCAATGATTGATGCTAAAACTGCCACCACAAACATTGGCCAATACAAACTTTCTGCCAATCATACACATAGGATGATATAGTTGAGTTAATTATTGAGATGAAATCATATGAACTTTGTGAATGTTTATACCAGGAGTGGACTTGTAGAATGTGTTTGAAACTAGATCACTATGCTTGCGAAGAAACGAGGATTGGCCTGCATAAGCGCAGATCAGAGCTGGGTAGGTCACCAGGGACATGCTCAGCTGGATCGATTGGATGCTGAAATGCCCGACATCGGCGAACAATGCTTCTGCCCCTGTATTCGTCGTGTAGTTATAAAGATTGTGAGGTATGTTGTTGATGAAAAAGGGTAAGGGTGAAGAATATAAGAAGATTTAAGAACCTGTAATGCAAAGAACAACGCCGCCGAGAGAAATCCAAGCGTCCTTTTTGTTCCTTTGGAAATAATAAATAATGTAGGCTGGATTTAAGGCCTTGATCACAGTTGGGTCGTATTTGAAGAAGTTGTAAACACCAATTGCAGCGATGAAAGCAAACCAAATGAAGATGATTGGGGCAAAAGTGTAGCCAACTTTGTTCGTTCCTAGTCTTTGAGCCATGAATAGAAACACCAAGATGACTACAGATGCCCAAACAATCCTTCCTGCAACATCATTTTTGGTTTATGACTCTAAATAGTTTTATCCCGGTTGAATCAATTGAAAATTGAAATAACCATTACACTGGATGAAAAATTAAGACCAGGAAATTATGAAATACCAAATTTAGCTTTTGAAAATAAGAAATAAAAAACTAATTTATTGTAAAATCAGACATAATTGGTATAAATAATGAATTGTATTAAAATAAAAGGGAATCTTTTTCCTTTTACACTTTTCTAAAAAATATTTTAAATAAAATTATGGAATATGTGTCATTCTCTATCTTTTCCTCACCACCCTATAAATATTACATTTAAAAAGGAAAATATGTTGTTTTTTTTATATATAATTATTTCTATTTAAAAAAAACATTAATTTTATACAAATGATTTATTTGATTTAAAGTTTATGAAAATAAAATAAAAATAAAAATATCCCTCTTTTCCAATATTAATTTTGTGGTTTATAAATCTGTTGGAAATTGAAAAATAAATAAATAAAGGCTGTGAATTTACCTTCTGTCATTGCAGGGGTTGCCTCCGTGATCCCTCCCACAGCAGATAAAACTGAAGTAAAAAAATTAAAAATTAATCTATTTAATTTATAAAATGTTAAAAATAATATTGCAATTAATTTGTAATTTAGAGGGAAAAAAAAGCGGGAAAGGGAGACCTGAGATACAAGGGGTGAGGACGCCGTCGCCGATAACCATGGCGGTTCCGAGCATCGTCGCAAAGAGAAGAGAGACCTTCGCAAAATGGCTGTTCTCCAGCGCCGACTGAATCCTCGAAGCTCTCTTCTGTCTTCGGTTCGGCAAATTCAATTGGTAATTGGACACCTCTCCATCCTCCATCTCTGCGTTCGGAATCAGCCCTAATTTCGCGTACCGACAAATCAGAGAGTACAGTGCGAAGGTTCCGCCTGAAAAATCAAAATCAAAATCAAAATCCGATTCCGATTCCGAATCACAGAAGAATTGAATGAGGCTTTTACCATCGCCGTTGTCGTTGGCTCTGAGGACGATGAACACGTATTTGATGACTGGAATGAGAGTTAAGGTGTAGAAGATCAAAGACATCGCTCCTAAAACGTCGTCCTCGTGCTTTATTCCCTCCGGAAAGATGCCGGCGTACACGTAGAGCGGCGAGGTTCCGATGTCTCCGTACACTACTCCGATGCTCAGGAATGCTAGTTGTAATATCACACTCCATTTCTTCTTCTGCCAATTTGATTTTAATTATTATTAATATATCGAACTGAAAAAGAAGAAAAGAGGAGAGGAAAGAAGAGACTGACGTCGGCATCGGAGTGATCGCGACCATGGAGTTTACGAGACTCTAAATACAAGGAGTCGTGTCGCCGGAGATTTTGCCACGACATTTTCCTCTCTTGAGGAGTCGGAACATCGGAACCAGACGGCGCAACTTCTTCCTCTTCTATGGCGACGACGGCGGAAACTTCCTCTGCACCACCGGAGATCCGGTTAGCCATTGGTGGAGAAATTTAAAAAGCAGAGAGAAAAGATGTGAATTAATTGCGCCTGTGATGTGATAATTATGTAAAGAAGAGCACTATTTATATGCAAAATTACAGGCGCAATTCACAGCTGATAAGTAAAAAAAAACTGACCATCCCCCTCTAGCATTCATTAAAACAGTCCAATATATTCTGTTCAATTTAATTCTTAAACTTAAACTAATTATTATTTTTTTTACTTACTTTTTTTTTTTTTGCTTGAATTAAATATTATAAAATTAAAATTATTTTTTTGGGATGGGGCAATTCTATTGGTTTGTTAAACAAAGTAACAAAATAAAAAACAAATTATGAAAAGAACCAACCAATTTAACCACAAATTAACAACAACAAAAAAAAAAAAAAAAAAAAAAAAAAAAAAAAAAAAAAAAAAAAAAAAAAAAAAAAAAAA
>NW_019268547.1:415573-462611 GCF_002738365.1 Cucurbita moschata | reverse complement strand
AAAAAAAAAAAAAAAAAAAAAAAAAGGTCAAATGGCTACCACTATCAGTGAGTTTTATTTTAACAAATTGGTATCAGAACCAATGGCGTACGAGAATTGAAGCATCCAGGTTCTCAAGATGCATGGGAGGTGGTCGAAGAAGGTTTCGAAGAACCAAAAGATCATGGATTATATGGCGGCACAAAACAAGACGTTAAAAGAATTGCGATCAAAGGACAAGGCGGCATTATACATGCTGTTCCGAGCCGTTAACGAGTCGGGCTTTGAGAAGATTGTCTGGGCAACTACTTCAAAGAAGCGTGTGACACTTTAGAAAAGGTGTTCAAAGGAACCGACCGAGTCAAGCAAGTGCGTCTCCAAACTCTTCGTGGCGAGTTGGAGAGCATGAAGATGAAGGAGTCAGAAAATGTATCTGACTACATTACGCACGTACAGACTGAGGTAAACCAACTAAATTGAAACGGAGAAATGTTACCCTAGACATGGGTTGTGGAGAAGATCTTGAGGTCATTAACCAACAACTTCGAAAATGTTGTATGTGCGATAGAAGAGTCAAAGGACCTAGCGATGTTCACGGTCGATGAGCTCACCGGTTCTCTCGAGGCACATGAGCAACGTAAGAAGAAGAAAGGAGGAAACACTCAATCAAGCACTTCAAACCAAGGCATCAATAAAAGATGAAACGGTACTCTACTCTCAAAATTTTCAAGATAGAAGTCGTGGAAGTCGCAAAAATGGTCGAGGTGGTCAAGGCAGCAGTTATGAAGAACATTAAAAGGAGAAGAGACAGTCAAGCCAAGAAAATTGGTGTAGAAGAGGACGCAGTCAAAGAAGAGGAGGCCGATCAACCTATTCCAACATTCAGTGCTATAAATGTCAAAAATATGGTCACTATGCGAATGATTGTAACTCCAACAAACGTTACAATTGTGGTAGAGTGGGACATTCTGCAAGAGATTGTCGAGCCGAGAAAAAGGTAGAAGAAACGATCAACCTAGCTTTGGATGACACAACAAAAGAAGGCATTCTCCTGATGGCCCAAAATGAAGAGTTGAAAATAAAAGAACACGGCGGAGCGAAAGATGATGGCGGTAGTCGTGAGGTGGTGGAAACTGTTGGAAATGAGGTGATACGCAACAGATTTGGCGAAATCACGATATCGAAGACGAGAAAATCGAAGAAGGATGAACAACCGGATAACAAAGAGCTTGAACTCCAAGAGAGAGAGCTCCAATGGTAGGAAAGGGAATTTGAGGAAGAAAGAAGAAATAGGATGAGAATGGAAGAGAAAATGGAAGAAGAAAAGAAAGATTTAGAAATGGGGATGGAAAGAATTGAGAAGGAAGTGGTTGAGCTGAGTGAGAGTTCTCTCTATCTCAAACAGGAGGAGGAAGAAAATGGAAAGGTAATCTCTGAGCACTTGAAGAAAATTAAAGAAGGTGTGGAGAAAGAGAATGACTTGTTAATGGAGATTGGTGGTCATCTAGTGAGGGAAGAGAAAGATATAGAGATACTAACTCAATAGAGAGATTCACTCGACGTGAACCTGAATCGGGTTCAATAGGAGGTAGTGAATTTATGACACACGATTGTGATAATCACTCGTGATAAAGCCGAAATGGAGGAGGCAAAAATGGAAGTGGAAAATGTCGTTGTGGACTTGTGAAGGGAATTGAGTAAACTGAAAGAAGTTATGACGTCTGAGTCGAGCGTGGCTGAGAACGAGAGAAATGAGCAGTTGGTGTCTCAAATGGACTGCTCATTAGAACTCGCAGAGTTATAGATATTGGAAACAAACCTGCAACATTGACATGATTGTTAGAATTACTAGAAGGGTGATGATTGATTGCAGATAAGGCTTGTGTTATCTGTTGTAATTGCTCAGAAAATTTTGGAATGGAATTAGGTGACTGTTCTTCTGTATTCAACTGAAAAACATCGGCCATATTTGCAGATGATCGATATCCACGATTGTTGCGTTGATTGACTTGTCTTGCCCTTCCATAATTATTTTTCTGTCGACACCGATCTTCTGTATGTCCTCTCTATCACAAAATTTACAATGAAACTTAAGGATTCGACACTCATTAATTGTATGACCACTTTTATTGCAGTGTTCACATGATTTGTCCTTGGCGAATTTTGAATATGTTGTTTTCTTCTGCACTGCTGATACAATCGAGAAATTCTCAGTAGGTTCAGAAGTTACCTGACGCTGCATCTCTTCTTGTACAAGTAACGAATAGGCTTGCCTCATATTAGGTAATGGAGTCATCATCAATATGTTAGATCTCTTCATTTTATAAGACTCATTGAGCCCCATGAGCAATTGCATCAACTTGTCTTCTTCGCGTTGATCAACATGTATTTGACATTGATTACAGGTAAATGGTGTACGGTATGTTTCCAGTTCATCCCTGAGTGCTTTGAGCTTGGTGAAATATGCTGATAGTGTCATGGTTCCTTATGACATCGTTGCTATCGACTTTTGTATCTGAAAAATTGCTGAGGCATTCTTTTGTGAGAATTGATCGTGAAGATCAACCCACACTTGATGAGCTATCTTTGCGTGAATAATGCCTTTAGCGATATCTGCTTCAACGGAATGAGTTAACCAAGATATTATCATACTGTTGCACTGATTCCAGAGTTCAAATTCGGTTGAATTTGCATCGTCAGACGATTCTTCAATTGTGTCATCAATGAAGCCAATTTTCTTCTTGGCAATAAGAGCATGCATAACTGATTTACTCCGGGGGTAATTTGCTCCATTTTAATTTGATTGGAACAAGTGAATATCCTGGCTGATCAGAGTGATGAATATAATAAGGATGTGTTAAATCAACATCCGAAATTTTGAAGCTAGATTTGACTGATTACGCCATAAAGGAAATTTTGATATTTAAGAACACCAAGATCGGTGCTCTGATACCATGTTAAGAATGAGAAATAGAAATAGAATTGGGATCGAAAGTATGATTTCATTAATGTTTACCACGTTTAAATATGATACAAACTATCAACTAATACCTAAAAATTAGTAAAAATATATAACTAACTAAATCTTGTAAATAAGATAAAATATACTCTTAATCAAATCTAAGATAAAATATACTACTAACAACTCCCAAAATATCTTAGATATACTCCCTAACTAATTATTAAAATATATCTCCAAATATCATATCTTAATAGAGCAGTAGAAAATATATCTCCAAATATCATATCTTAATAGAGCAGTAGAGAGCAAATTCAATTTTTGTATAGTGTGTAATAGAGAAGGGCATTTGAGAATTCTCTGTCTTCTTGTCTCTCCCCTCTCGACACCTCTTTAAATTTTCGTGAGAGTTATCTAAACGAGTTAGATTCAGAGCGAGCGTTTTCTCTCACAAGTTGGTATCAGAGCGGCTTTCAATTTCTACAAATTAGTATCAGAGCAATTTGTTTTCTACAAATTGGTATCAGAGCAATTTATTTTCTACAAATTGGTATCAGAGCCGATGACAAACATGATGGGACAAATGCCGCTACCACGACTGACGAAGACGAACTACGAGAATTGGAGCATCCAAATGAAAGCTCTTCTCAGTTCGCAAGACGCATGGGAGGTGGTCGAAGACGATTTCGAAGAACCGATTGATACCACGGGTTATACAGTGGAGCAAAACAAGGCGCTAAAGGAATTACGGTCAAAGAATAAAGCAGCATTATACATGCTATTCCGGGCTATTGACGAGTCGGGCTTTGAGAAGATTGCGAGGGCAACTACTTCAAAAGAAGCGTAGGACACTCTAGAAAAGATGTTCAAAGGAACTGACCGAGTCAAGCAGGTGCGTCTCCAGACTCTGCATGGCAAGTTGGAGAGCATGAAGATGAAGGAGTCAGAAAATGTATCTGACTACATTACACGTGTACAGATCATGGCGAATCAGCTAAATTAGAACGGAGAAATGTTACCCGAGACGTGGGTTGTGGAGAACATCCTAAGGTCGTTAACAGAAAACTTCGAGAATGTCGTGTGTGCCATAGAACAGTCAAAGGACCTAGTGAAGTTCACAGTCGATGAGCTTGTCGGTTCTCTCGAGGCACACGAGCAACGCAAGAAAAAGAAGGAGTCACTCGATCAAGCGCTTCAGACGAAGGCAACAATAAAGTATGGAAAAGTACTCTACTCTCAAAATTTTCGAGGTAGAGATCGTGGAAGCCGCGGGAATGGTCGAGGCGGTCAAGGCAACAGTTACGAAGAAAACTACCAGGAGAAGAGACTGTCGAGCCAAGCAAATTGGCGTGGAAGAGGATGCAATCAAGAGTGCGGTCAAGGATACAATTCCAACATCTAGTGCTTTAGATGTCAGAAATATGGCCACTATGCAGGATGCAATCAAGAGCACAGTCAAGGATACAATTCCAACATCCAGTGTTTTAAATGTTAGAAATATGGCCACTATGAAAATAATTGCAACTCCGGCAGATGTTACAATTGTGACAGAATGGATCACTATGCGAGAGATTGTGGAGCCAAAAAGAAGGTGGAAGAAACCATCAACCTAGCCTTGGATGACGCAACAAGTGGATGCATCCTCTTGATGGCCCAAAACGAAGAGTCGAACACAAAAGGAGACAGCAGTGTCAAAGACGATGGCGATAGTCGTGAGGTAGTGGAAGTTGTTGGAAATGAGGTGATACGCAGCGGATTTGGCGAAATCGCGATATCAAAGACGAGAAAATCGAAGAAGGATGAACAACCAAAAAACAGAGAGCCCGAACTCGAAGAGAGAGAGCTCAAATGAAAAGTAATTCGAGGAAGAAAGAAGAAAGATAATAAAAATTGAAGAAGAAAAGAAAGAGCTGGAAACAAAAGTTCAACGGTTAGAGAAGGAAGTGACTGAGCTGAGTAGGAGTTCCTTTTATCTAAAACAGGAGAAGGAAAAGAATGAGAAGACAATCTCCGATCTTACGAAGAAAGTTGAAGCAGGTGCGGAGAAAGAGAAAGGCTTATTCATGGAGATTGAGGGTTTAGTGAACGAGCTAGTAAGGGAGAAAAAAGATATAGAGATACTGACTCAACAAAGAAACTCACTCGATGTGAACTTGAATCAAGTCCAACAGGAAACAGTGAATTTACGACACACGATTGAGACACTCACTCGTGATAAAACCAAGATGGAGGAAACAAGAATGCTAGCAATAAAGGTCGCTGTGGACTTATGAAGGGAATTGAATAAACTGAACGAAGTCATGAAGTCTAAGTCAAGCATAGCTGAGAACTGAAAGAATGAAGAGGTGGTGTCACAGATGGGATGTTCTCGAGAAGATCCAAATGAAGTCTCATCAGAGAAGGATAATCTCATTTTTTCGCTCGAGAAAAAGAAGAGAAATTGAAGAAACCACGACTGAGATTGAGAAAACGAAAACGGCGTAGGAGGAATCATTGAGTAAGAGCATTTAAGTTTATGGGGGAGTTTTGTTGGAAAATAAACTTAAATGAATTTTGTTTTTTTAATTGAGTCAGAAGGACATAATTATATCAGGAAAGGAGAGCTAATGGGTGAGAAAATTAGAAAGGAGAGCAGATGGGTGAGAAAATTATGGGTAGTTAAAGGCCAATTTTCGCCTTCGAAAAGCTTATAAATGGGTTTCACTTACGATGTAATAGCAGAGGAAAAAAGAGAAAAAGGGGGAAAGAGAGGAAATAGAAGAGCAAGAGAGAGCAGCAGAGAGCAAATTCAATTTTTGTACAGTGTGTAATAGAGAAAGGCATTTAAGAATTCTCTTTCTTCTTGTCTCTCCCCTCTCGACACCCCCTTTAAAGTTTCGTGAGAGTTATCTAACGAGTTAGATTTAGAGCAAGCGTTTTTTTTTCTCACAAGTTGGTATCGGAGCGGCTTTCAATTTCTACAAATTGGTATCAAAGCAATTTATTTTCTACAAATTGGTATCAGACCAATTGTAGGCTGTCTGGGCGGGACAAGTCAACTGCATGTTGTGATCAACTTACGACAGAGAGTGGAGCTGCCATTGCCGAGATTAATAGGCAACATAATCTCACACAGCATAACATCAAAGACCACGTGGGAGTAGGATCTTTTCAACACCTGCTCACGTGTCACTTGCTCTGCTTCTGGTTCCTCAGCAACAGTCTCAGGAGTTTCTTGAGTATCTGCTACAACATCACTATATGAATCTTTCAGCAGCTCAACCTCAACTCCCACTTGCTTCACCTCTGGTTCCTCAGCAACAGTCTCAGGAGTTTCTTGAGTATCCGCTATAACATCACTAGGTGAATCTTTCAGCAACTCAACCTCAACTCCCACTTGCTTCATCTCTGGTTCCTCAACAATAGTCTTAGAAGTTTCTTGAGTATTTGCTATAACATCACTCTGTCAATTGTTTTGCAACTCAACCTCAACTCCCACTTGTTTCGTTGTCCTGACACTTTTCTTCTTCTCTAACAGTCTTTGTGAAGCTAACTCGTTTCTGTTTGCTCACAACGCAGTTCTCACAAGGACTCATATCAACAGATTTCAAACGTTTCAAAACTCCTTCCGGCATCTTCATTCCTTTAACGCTTATATGTCCAAGTCAAGTATGCCATAGGCTTGAATTTGAAGTATTCTCAGCAACATCAACCATGTCCATACACCCTGCAGTGATGTACAAAGTTCTAGATTTTGCCACGTGCTACCACCATAGCACCCTTCACAATCTTCCACGAACTCTTACCAAACTTTGTTGCATAACCTGTGACTGACCAATAGAGATCAGGTTCTTCTTGAGACTAGGAATATATCTGACATCCTTTAATGTTCACTGATTTCTTGCCAGAGTTTTTATGCAGACATCCCCTTTTCTTTCAATCTTCAAATCTTTGTTGTCGGCAAGATACACTTTCTCGAAATTTCCAGACTTGAAATTTTTAAACAACTCTTTATTTGGAGATGAATGAAAAGATGCACCTGAATCCAAAATCAAAGATTCAATCGGACTATCCACGCTGAGGATTAGAGCATCCTCACTATCTTCTGTTGAATGTATCGAATCATCGTCATTCTCTGATTTGTGATTCTGCTTCCTCTTTGTACAATATGCCCGAAAGTGACCTTTTTCTCACAACTCCAACACTTCACGTTTGGTTTGTTTGGAGATTTTCCTCGATTCCTTGATTTTGATCGCCCATTGCTTGGATCCTTCGATTTACTTCTTCCCCTTCGATCAACACTGAGAGCATTGCCTGATGAATCTCTTATTTCCCGTTTGCGAATACTTTCGCTAAGAACTACATCTCGAATTTCATCTAACGTCAGTTTATCAGATCCTCGTGAACTGCTAATCGCGGCAACAACAGTATCCCACGACTCGGGTAAAAATGTCATCAAAATCAATGCCTTAATTTCATCTTCGAAATTAATATCCACCGAACTCAATTGACTTGTAATCATATTCAATTCGTTTATATGACCAGCAACAGATCCACCTTCAAACATTTGTAGATTAAACAGCCTTCACATCAAATACACCTTGTTCATAGCCGACGGTTTCTCGTACATATTCGATAATGCCTTCAACAAATCTGACGTTGTCTTCTCCTTGATAATATTGAATGTCACGTTTTTGGACAGCGTCAACCGATCAACCCTAAGGCATGAGAATCCTTGAGCTTCCATTGCTCTGTGGTCATAGTATCCGGCTTCACCCCCAACAAGGGTTCGTGAAGACCTTTCTGGTACAGACAATCTTCAATCTGCATCTTCCAGAAACTAAAATTGGATCCATCAAACTTTTCAATTCCAATCTTTGAAATTTTCATCTTCACAGATCGTGGTGAATTTCGCCTCGCTCTGATACTAGTTGTTAGGATCGATACCAGTTGTTAGCTCTGATACCAATTGTTAAGATCATTCAACAACGCACACACTCGATCAAGATGAACACAAAGAACAGGGGAGAGAACATTCAAGGAGGAATATTGGCTAAAAGCTTTATTATTGATGACTTCAGGTATGTACAACAAGATAGAATACAGAGAATGAATAGAAGTAATTTTGAGAGCCTAATCGGGTATATATATGGTTTTAATTTACTAAATATAGCCTTCAAATATATTTGTGTCAAATCTTTACCAAATATCTTCCAAATATATTTCTATTGCAACAACAGTATCATTCAACCTAATAGAACTCTCTAGTGGCAAAACTTTGGGTTCAAAACTCATCAAAGCTCGAACATACTCGAGTAAACTTTTCTAGAATCACTTTGTTCATTGTGAGTCTCAATCTATCAACTACTTCACGAGCAATCATAATGTAGCACGAATCAGAGGTTTTATTGATAATTCAATTTTTATCATTTTGTCTATGATCTTTGTACCTATCCCCGAGGATTTAAATTTCGATGTCTACAAAAATATTGGAAGCATCCATTTTTAGGAAGGAAAAATCATTGTATTAGACCATCAATCAACCAAAAAATAAGCCCTCGAAAAATGAAAACCAATATTAATTGGAGAGAAAATGACATTATAAAAGTTTGAACACAAGAATTCAGACTCTAAATCGTCAAATACTATAAAGCGTGATCTTGTATTTATTGCTAGTTGTCACCGTCATGCTTATCCAAATGATGTTACTTATGGCCGTGTGTCGAATGTCTCAATCACACTTGATTAAGAATTGATATGTTGATTAGAGATGTCCAAGGCATATTCGTCAAATGCTATAAAGTTGATGCCTATTTGATATGTTGATTAAGGATAACAAATCTACAAAAGCTTATAAAAGTTGTATTGAAACTGGGGACATAAGGTGGAAGAAGACGATTTCTTTACATAAATAGTTTACAAACTTTTTTGAGTAACTACAAAACTTATAAAAGTTGTATTGGAATACAATTAAAATATTAAATTAGTTTAGTTTATTTCAAAATTAATAATAAATTTTTAAAAGTTTCAATAATATTTTTAAACTTTAAATATATATATATATAGATAAATGTTAATATTTGTTTCATAAATATTCTTGAATTATCAAAAATACGCTTTTTAATTTTCAAAAGTTTAATTAATATTCTTAAATTATTTAAAAATAAAAATAAAAATACATTTACCTCTAATACTATATTTTAAAAATATTTATGAATTTTTTAAGAATAATATTAAAAGATTCAGAGATAATTAATCAACCTAAATTACTTTTAAAATTTAAGAGTATTCTTTAATACACCGACCATGAATCCAAGCAGTAAAATCCGAGCAGTAAAGTTGAATTGAAAAGCTCTAATACACAATCAGGATGCAAAAGGTAAACCTACAGAAATAGCATAGTGCAGCTAAGTGCTTAACTTTTTAAGTTTACATATATATAATCAGTTGTTTTTGAAGCTCAGAACAACAATGATAATAGCATTATGCAGCTTACTTACTCAATGCAACATCCAGCTCCTTAAGAATGTCTACAATAACTCACTTTTCTTCTTCATTAATCATCACCCCTGTTTGCCTGCCAAATAAAATGTCCCCAAATATAAATCTAAGATAAATTACAATCCCACTTCATATTTATCAGAAATTTAGTCAATCAACTATACACAAATTGAAAGTTGAGAGACTTAATGTAGGAAAGTTTATAGACTACGTCGACAAAGTTTGAGAATAAACTTGTAATCTTAGAACAATGTACGAATATGGTGCTCGAGAAGGCAATTCAAATATGGTTCTACAATAATGAGCTAATTGATGCACAAGGATGATTGTTAGACCGATTTGTATGTTCCGTTTGTAAGGGATTATTAAAAGGAGGATAGTGAGATTAGGTGTATGCACTTTCAAGGATAGTGAGATCATTCCTTTAAGATAACTATGGATCTTTTAACTTTTCTTTGCTTTCAAAATATATTTATAAAAATAAAATTATATTTATATAAAAAAAATATGTTCTATGTAAGACAAAGTATAAAAAATGAAAATTTTCTATAGCCCTAAAAATCAATCATTAATTACTTCAATCATTTGAAATAGTTGGATTTCATGATTATATATATATATATTTTTTTTTTTTTCTTTTCTGGGCAGAAAACATTTGTGTAAAATGCATTTGATTTTAAACTTAGTTCTGAATTTTTCTTGGTTCTAAAAGTGTTCTCTTTTTCTGAAAAACAATTTGATTTTAAACTTGTTTTGAATTTTTCGGATTTCACATCAGTAGGAGAAGAGAATGAAGGAGAATGAAGCATACTTTACAAGAGTATGAAAACCTCTCCGTGGCATACTGGTTTTAAAAACTTTGGGAGAAAATCTGAAAAAGAAGGTCCCAAAAGAACAATATTCGCTACCAATGAGCTTAGGTCGTAATAAATGGTATCAAGGCCAGATAACGGGTAATAAATGGTATCAAGGCCAAATAACGGGCAATGTGCCAGTGAAGAGGTTGAGCTCTGAAGGGGTGGATACGAGGCGGTGTGCCAGCAAGGACACCGGACCACGAAGGGAGTGGATTGGAGAGTCTCACATCGATTGGAGAAGGGAATGTGTGCCAACAAAGATGCTAAGTCTCAAAGGAGGGTGGATTGTGAGATCCTAGAGGGTGGATCGTGAGAACCCACATCAGTCAGGGGAGGAGAACTACATTTTTGTTTCACAAGGGTCCAAAGTTTTGGGTCAAATTTCATTAGGGTCCAAAGTTTTGGGTCAAATTTCCTAGCAATAGAACTAGAACGATCGTTCAACCTAAAAAAATTACTAACAAATGAGTAAAATTTGTGAAGAATAACACGTTACTCATTGAAAAAAGATCTTCAGTCATATGAATATATCCAAGCAAACACAATGAGTCGAAGTAGATTACGGTGATTTTACCAGATCATTAGTGGCCGGAATCCAGTCGTTGGTCGCCGGATTACCCCTGCAAGAGCCATGGCAGCAGGCAGCAGAATCTACTTCGAGTCTGAAACTTTTGCAATCTCCATTCTCCGTTCTTATGAATCCTGTTCCTGTCTGAAAGCAAAATTCATCTTCTTCGTTAACGCGCGCGCACACACACACAGACAAAGATCATAATCGATGATCGATGGACTAGAGAATACCGTGTGGTGCTGTTTGTCTACACAATTGAGATCGTCATAATACTTCGTCTCCACAAATTCATCAGGGATGTTGCCGTTACGGCCATCATAAGCAAGTCTCTGCTCAAATTTCAAAACAATGGAGGATTCGACAGAATGAAAACGTTCATGTTAGTCACAGTTAATTCAATTTCTCCACAAATTAACGCAATATACGCATCAACATTCGATTCCATTTCTTTTCCTAATTGTAACTACAACGTAGAACCGCCAATTCAGCTTCAAATTCGAAAAACACAATCAGTATACTTCATTTCATAGAGTTGGAGGATCGAATACATGATCCACTAACGGAAAGCTTAATCAAGAAAATCGATCCGAAAACTAACCTCGAGAGGATCGGATTCGAGGCGCTGAAACTCAGCGAGTTCAGGAATGTAATCGTCCATGCCATTTACTTTGTCGACGTAATGAGCAGAGAACTCGCTGCGCTGAGGCTTGGTGTGGCGCTTCGGTGCGACGCCATTGAAGTAGTCTCGAGTTTTGGCCTCCATCTCTCTTTCCTCCTCCATTGATAGACGACCGTCGCTCCTTCCAGGCTTTCTGCTGTTCTCCATTGCTGTCGATTCTCTGAATCTGCTTTTTCGATCGTATCTCAACGAAAGACGAATCGGTTTTTATGTGGATGGAATCAATCGGAGAAAGGAAATGGCAGATATTTTTGGCTCCGCCATTATTAGTTTGGTGAAATGGTACTTTTTGATGCAACCAGAAAAAATATCTGCAGATCCTTATCCGTCTACCCTAAGGATGATTTGGACTTTCCACCCTTTTACTTGGTCCATCGTGTCTACCCCTAGCTAAGGTGCCTCAAAATGTACTAGAGAGAATATGACTAGTTGTCACTTTTTCCTAAGTTATATGTTATTCAATTCTCGAATATTTTTCCTTGCTCATGTTTTCTAATCACATTTCTTGCAAACGTGACTCGATACTCGATCATATGCCGACGTTGTCGTCTGAATTTTTCATGACTAACTTGTTCGTTAGAGTTAGAATAAGTACCACACAATATTTGTCCCGCTACCACAAGAGTGCGATTGTGACACTTGCGACCCATATCGCACGTGATATACAAGGGAAGGTGTTGTCTTCTCGACCTTATGCAATTGCATCATTAACCTCTTGACGAGGGTAAGATCAACCATGTTCCTTGAGAAGGTTGTCTTCCATTTATGTTATAGGAAAGTTAGTGATGTGGTCCATTTTTGGCCGGAAGGCTCGTAGCTTTGTGAAACCAAAATATCAAATATCATAGTAGACGCCCAAGTGAAAATCAAAACTGTAAAAGCCTAAGTCGAAGAGGAGTGGAAAGTGAGATCTCACGTAAGTTGGAGAGAGTAACGAAACATTCTTTATAAGGGTGTGAATCTCTTCCCAGTAGACATGTTTTAGAATCACGAGGCTAACAATACATAACGGGCTAAAGTAGATAATATATGTTAGCAGTCGGCTTGGACCATTACAAATTGTATCAAAGCTAAATAACGAGCAGTTTCCATCCTCCCTCTGGTAAATGCATATTAAAATCATGAAGCTGACGGTGATACATAACGGGCTAAAACAAACAATATCTACTGACTCTACACGATTCCAACAGAAAACTGAGCCAAATTTATTGAACTAAAAACAAGGCATACAAACTCCCCCACAAACTATCAGCGGAATATATATTCAGTTCATGACTGAACTCATATGATCACTCATGAGATTTCTCCTTACCATGTGTTAACCCAAAGCCAAAAGGGAATAATGAATCTTGCAAATTATTCTCAGCATGGACTGGGAGTTGCTCGATCGTTCTAAACCACGTAACTGGTAATCGACCCGTGAAATCGTAATCGCCAAAGATAACGTCGGTGATACCGCTTCCTTCACTTCCAGGAAGCCAAGCAGCAATGAGAGCTTCAACATTCTCCATGGTTGTTGGCTCTAAAACAAGAGGTCTACCAGATACTATAATTACCAGTGTGGGGATTTTGCTAGCAACTGCTTTTACAATGTCATTTCCGTTGAACGGTATAATGAGCTTCGAGTCGTCGCCGGTGAATTCGGCGTATGGACTTTCACCAATAACCACAATAGCAAAAGATATATCTCGATCATTCAAGGTGTCTGTTGATGGATATTCCTCGTATATTACCTCTGTTTCGTCTCCAACCGTTTCTTTGATTGCATCTAAGACGGTGGTACCTAAGAACGATAACAATCACTTAGGTTCAATAACTTGAACATAGCTCAACTAGTGTAACAACCCAAGCCTACCGCTAGCAGATATTGTTCTCTTTGGATTTTCTCTTTCGAGGTTCCCCTTAAAGTTTTTAAAACGTGTTTGTTGGGGAGAGGTTTTCACACTCTTATAAAGAATGCTTCGTTCTTCTCTCCAACGACGTGGGATCTCACAATCCACCCCTTTTCGAAGCCTAGCATCTAGAGAGAGGTTTCCACACCCTTGTAAAGAATGTTTCGTTCCCCTCTCCAACCGATGTGAGATCTCACAATCCCACCCCCCTTCGAGGCCCAGCATCTAGGGAGAGGTTTCTACACCCTTATAAATAATGTTTTGTTTCCCTCTCCAACCAACGTGCGATCTCACAATCCAACCTCTTCGGGATCTAAGTCTAAGGAGAGGTTTCCACACCTTTATAAAAAAATGGTATGCTCCTCTCTCCAACCGATGTGGGATCTCACAATCCACCCCCTTTGGGGCCCACGTCTAGGGAGAGGTTTCTACCCCTTAAAAAGAATGTTTCATTCCCCTCCCAACTGATCTGGGATCTCACAATCCACCCCCTTCAGAACCAAGGGTCTAGGGAGAGGTCTTCACACCCTTATAAAGAATGATTCATTTCCCTCTCCAACCGATGTGAGATCTCACAATCCACCCCCTTCGGAGCCCAGCGTCCTCACTGGCACTCGTTCCCCTCTTCAATCGATGTGGGATCTCACAATCCACCCCCTTCGAGCGGTCAAGGACGCTAAACTCGAAGGGGGGTGGATTGTGAGATCCCACGTTAGTTGGAGAGGGGAACGAAGCATTTTTTATAGAAAAGGGGGAACGAAGCATTCTTTATAAGGGAGTGAAAACCTCTCTCTAGCAAACACGATTTAAAAACCTTGAGAGAAACTCGAAAGGAAAAGCCCAAAGAGGACAATATCTGCTAGCGATGGGCTTGAACTATTACAACTAGTTTATACACATAGAGGATCGAGCCCACATAATGCTACATATTATTAAACAAAACTAGAAAATAACTCTAGATTGAGAATAGATGCAGCAAGGTATATACCAATCGTGATTCTGCCACTCATCCCATCCCATGACATTGTCCACCCTCCACACTGATATCCAAGATCATCACCATGTGAACCAGCCACAAGAATCTTCTTGGCTTTCCTGTCTAAGGGAAGAAAGGGTTTCATTGGGTCTTTACCATTTCTCAACAGAACCAATGACTTGCGAACAGCTTCTCTAGCTAGATCTCGGTGAAGCTGAAACGAAGCATCATGAATGATAAAAATGGTTTGAGAAGAACAAACTTTTAAAGCTCAGAAACTTGCCTTGCAGCCAACAACGTCTAGCAATGATCTATCACTGAAAGGATGTTCAAAAACACCAGCAACGAACTTCACTCTCAATATCCGTTCAACAGCATCATCAATTCTAGCCATTGGAATCTCCCCAGATTCTACCAGAAACAGCAATTCTTTGATAAACAGATCATATCGAAGCGGCACCATTACCTGCACATCGATTTCGTTCTTTAAACTTATAACTTAAAACTCAAGTAACCAATAAATGATGAATTTGTAGTTAAGGCCTTAAATCTACCATGTCTATTCCAGCATTAACTGCGGCTGAGATGCAAAATCGATAGTTCGAGCCTCTTGGTCGGGTAAGACGATCAATTCCTTCCCAGTCGGATATAACAAAACCCTGCATCGAGTAATACCAAAACAATGTAACAGTCATTTAGAAAGCTATGTTAGGAACCACGAATCTCTATAATGGTATGATATTGTCCACTTTGAGTATAAGCTCTCGTGGCTTTGCTTTTGGTTTTCCCAAAAGGACTCATACCAATGGAGATGTACTACTTACTTATAAACTCACGATCAACCCCTTAATTAGCAAATGTGGGAGCACTTGCCATTCGTTGGTTATTAGGGGCATCCCTAAAACGTCCGGGTCGAAATATTCAATTCATTTACTCGCCCTTGAGGAACTAGGTGAGAAGTACCTACTCATAGATTGGGTTGCCTGTTTGACTCTTTTCTGTCTGTAATAAAAGAAGAAGAAACCTGAGCAGGAGCAGTTGACAATTGAATCCAATTTTGCCCATTATTTGAACGTATCCGTAATAGCTTCTTCTTTTTTCTAGGAAATAATAAAGAAAAAGAGCTGGGCGAGTCCAACAATCTTCAACAATCCTCCCCTCGAACAAAGTACATCATAGAGCCTCCCCTGAGGTCTATGGAGCCCTCGAACAGCCTCTCCCCTTAATCGAGGCTTGACTCCTTCTCTGGAGCCCTCGAACAAAGTACACCCTTTGTTCGACACTTAAGTCACTTTTAAGGATTCTTTGTTCGACATTTAAGGATTCTATTGACATGACTAAGTTAAGGGCATGTCTCTAGTACCATGTCAGAAATCACGACTCTCCACAATGGTATGATATTGTCCACTTTGAGTATAAGCTCTCATGGCTTTGGTCTTAGTTTCCCCGAAAGACCTCGTACCAATGAAGATATATTTCTTACTTATAAACTTATGATCAACCCCTTAATTAGACGATGTGGGACTCATCTCCCAACAATCCTCAACAATCCCCCTCTCGAACAAAATACACCATAGAGCCTCCCCTAAGGCCTATGGAACCCTCAAATAGCCTTCCTTTAATCGAGGGTTGACTCCTTTGGAGCTCTCGAACAAAGTACACCCTTTATTCAATACTTGAGTCACTTTCAAGGATTCTTTGTTCGACATTTGAGGATTCTATTGACATGGCTAAGTTAAGGGTATGGCTCTAGTACCATGTTAGAAATCACGACTCTCCACAATGGTATATGATATTGTCCACTTTGAGCATGAGTTCTCGTGGCTTTACTTTTGGTTTTCCCAAAAGGCCTCATACCAATGGAAATGTATTCCTACTTATAAACCCATGATCAACCCCTATGACCGCGTGACAGACGACAAGAAGCCCATTTGGGTCTAACAAATACAAACACAATAAATAAGTAGCAGAAAAGATCAATGTCCAATGTACCTTAAACCCAAGCTTATTTTTCAAAACTTCTGTCAGCAGAAAACGGTCGGCATGGAGCGGGCGTCCGTTCCAGCTCGAATAAGATGCCATAACAGTTGAAACTCCTTGAGCTATACAGTCCAGGTAAGGAGCCATATGGATCCTTTCCAAGTCATCATAAGATGTAATGGTATTTCCTTCATTCAAACCTTTATCAGTTCCCCCATCTCCAACAAAATGTTTAGCACATGCTATAACATTATTTCTGAGGTAAGTAGAAATAAACAATTAGAAGGGATCTACAAGAACATTAAGAGCAAACAGGAAATATGGGTGAACTTTTCTGTATACCTTCCGGCTACAAATGGATAGCTCTTTGGGTACCCTTCAGGCGGCTTCCCCTGCAACCCTTCAACTAAGGAAGTCATTTTCCTAACAGTTTCAGCATCTTCACTGTAACTCTCATAGCACCTTCCCCATCTTGGATCTCTGGTTACCTGACATAATCATTTAAAGTGAATACACTTTTCACTCTGATAGAACATACAAGGGGAAGAATACAGCACATTATAATAAATGAAAACTTCTTAGCAGACCATTCGTGAAACGGATGCTTCCAGTAGAGACTGAAAATGGTTGGGAATCACGGATCTCCACAATGGTATGATATTGTCCACTTTGAACATAAACTCTTGTGATTTTGTATTTTGTCTTCGCAGAAGGCCTTATACCAATGGAAATGTATTTATTACTTATTGTAATAGCCCAAACCCATCGCTAGCAAATATTGTCTGCTTTGGCCTGCCGTCAGTCTCACGGTTTGGTAGTGAGAGGTTTCCACACCCTTATAAGGAATGCTTCGTTACCCTCTCCAACCGATGTGGGATCTCACACTTGTAAACCCATGATCATCTCCTTAATTAATTAGCTGATGTGGGACTCCCTCCCAACAATCCTCTCCTCGAACAAAATACACTATAGAGCCTCCTCTGAGGTCTATGAAGCTGTCAAACATCCTCTCCTTAATCGAGACTTGACTCTTTCTCTGGAGCCCTCGAACAAAGTACACCCTTTATTTGACACTTGAGTCACTTTTGACTACACCTTCGAGGCTCACAACTTTTTTGTTCGATACTTGAGAATTCTTTTGACCGAGCTAAGTTAAGGGCATGACTCTAGTACCATGTTAGAAATCATGAACCTCTACAATGGTATGCTATTGTCCACTTTGAGCATAAGCTCTCATGACTTTGCTTTTAGTTTCCCCAGCCCAAAAGACCTCATACCAATGGAGTTAGTATTCCTCACTTATAAACCCAGGATCATTCCCTAAATTAGCCGATGTGGGACTTTCATCATCCAACACCTCCCCTCGAACAAAGTGCGCCTCCCCTTAATCGAGTCTCGACTCCTTTGGGGTCTTGGTCATTTTTTACTGCCTTCAAGGAGGCTTGACTTCTTTTCTTTTGGAGTTCTTTGTTCGATATTTGAGAATTTACCAATTGGCACGACTAAGTTTAGGGCATGGCTCTGATACCATGTTAGACGAACACGACTCTCCACAATGGTATGATATTATCCACTTTGAGTATTAAGCTCTCATGCTTTGCTTTGGGCTTCCCCAAAAGCCTCATACCAATGGAGTTAGTATTCCTCACTTATAAACCCATGATCATTCCTTAAATTAGCCGATACAATAGGGATGTATTGCTTACTTACAAACTTACGATCATCCCAACAATCTCAGCTCGACAAAAGCTAGGTTAACAGAGGACATACCCTATGAAAGGAGAAAAACTATATATAACACAGACATAATATACAGTTATACATGACTACTTACAGCAACACAAGGTGCAAATGCATAGTGAACACCACTCGCCCTAACTTCAAGAGCTGTTGCCGTCCCGATTCTTCTAACCAAATCAGCATCTCTATCATCCATTTAAATCATACTGAGATTCTTTTATATTTCTTTTGAAAATAAAATTGAAACGGATGGGCATTTTTTTTACAAAAAGTACAAAGTCTAAGAATAATTTTATTAATTTAGTCATGCACTCTTCTTCCAAAGTCTTTAAGAATAAAATGTATTTAATGTTACACAAAATCCTATCAGAATTTCATAGAAATAAATAATATTTTTGTTTAGTTCTTGACATTACTTTCAACTATTTATTACAATTATTAAGTAATTATTGTCAGTTAATTTATTTTTATTAAATCAAATTATTAAAATAATTATAACCAACCAAATTTTAATTAATTTTCATTAGTTAATAAACAATTATAAAGCATCAAAATTAATCAAATAAACTTCCAACAGTTAATTAACGTCACTTAATTTTATTTATTGATACTTATCAGTTAATTTAATTTTCTTAAGTCAAATTATTAAATAATTAGATTTTAATTTAATTTTCATGCATTAATAAATTTATTATAAATACCCGGCTAAATTAATAAAAAAATATATGAACTATTTTGTCTAAAAATATTTTTAATCTTTCAAAAATTTCAATAATATCCTTAAATTAAAAAAAAAATCTCATTAAAAAAATCCAATTAAAATAAGTTACAAAAGTTTTTACCATATATGATTATCTTTAAAATTTTTAATATTACTTTTGAAAAATAATGAGTATTTTGAAACATGTTGCCAACTATAAAGATATTTTTTAATTTTTCTAAAAGAAAATTAAAGAAAATTAAAGAAATTTTTGAAAACCTAAATATTTCTAAAAAGCTTTTTGAAAGTTTGATATTTTTTAAACCTTTTTAAAAGTTTAAGGGTATATTCTTAAACAAAGTATTAATTGTTACTGCAAAAGAACGAACCGTAATGGTAATTTTTTTTTTTTAAGGTATTAATGAAACTTTAGCATAAATAAAATATCTTATATTTTAGATTATTTATTAAATAAATACCGTTAAAATTATATAATTTTTTATTCCCAATTGCTAAAATCGGAGACTCAGAATAATAATGAAAAATAGAGATAAATAACAAAAAAAGAAAAAGAGACCAAAAAAAAGAAGAAAAAGAAGAGAGAGAGAGAGAGAGAGAGAAAACGAACAGAATCAGCTGTTAGCCGATTCACCGGTTCATCCCCACACAGGTCATCGTGAATTTCAAAGTAAAACAGAAAATTCAAGAATTCGATGAATATGAACGGTAAAGAGAGTACAAATTCCAGAATTCAAATAAGCTGCTAGCCGATTTACCAGTTCATCCCCAAAAACTTCATCGTGGTTTTCAAAGTTCAACACAAAATTCAATAATAAAGAAGAATTTACTAACCTGGTGGCTCCAAGGCCAACATTGTGAGGAAAAATCGTCGCACCATAAACATTGTTATTCCCATGGACAGCATCGCTCCCATATATGATCGGAATTCCAAGCCGCGACTGAAGCGCCGAATGCTGAAACCGGTCAATCATCTCCGCCCAATCCAACGAAACCGCTTGATGAAAAGGCGCGCTACCGCCGGCACTGAGAACGCTCCCTACAAATCAAACCGCCACAGTACAAATCAGAGCAATCAGGCAATGGAATTGAAGAACACAAGCAACGAATTACCGAAATGGATCGGCAATCGAGGGAATTACCGATCGCGAAATCCCTAAGGGCAGAGGGAGTGGCCACAGTGCGCTCGATTTGAGTCATCTGACCAATTTTTTCCGCCAAAGTCATCCGCGAGAGAAGATCTTTGATCCGATCTTCTACGGATGCGTTAGGATTCCTGTAGATGTAATTGGTAGACTCCATTTCTTCTTTTTTCCTCTGAGCTGGAGCTATGAAGAACGCGCAACGCAATGCGGAATGAAGAAGAAGTATCTTGTTTTGGTTACAGACGCAGCTTGACTAATATAGCCATCAATTTAGTATCTAAACA
The DNA here is from genome assembly GCF_002738365.1 of Cucurbita moschata. Classification (NCBI taxonomy): domain Eukaryota; kingdom Viridiplantae; phylum Streptophyta; class Magnoliopsida; order Cucurbitales; family Cucurbitaceae; genus Cucurbita; species Cucurbita moschata. The sequence continues at coordinate 442,351 of NW_019268547.1, read as the reverse complement.
AGGCATCTTGTTTTGGTTGCTTTTCAACTTTTGACAAAGACTCAAAATTTTCAATTCTGTTAGAATTAAATTTTTGGTGTAGGAATCCACGAATTTAGCATTTCCAACTCATTTTTTCCCATATTCAAAATGTGAATATCACTAGAAGAAAAAATTATCAATTAAATGTTAAAAAAGTTATTTAATTTAAATTTATATTGTTAAAAGTTATATATACTCGATTAAAGTTAAATGAATGGATAAACATTTTACCATTTCCAACTCAATTTAAATTTATTTTTTATTTTTTTACCTGTTTAAGAAATTTTATGACAATGAATCCATAAATTCTTCATTTTTGACCTGATGACTTTTTTTTTTTTTTTTTAATCCATTTTAACATATATCAATTATCAATTATTTTTTAAATTTAGATACTTATTAAACATAAAATTTAAAGGTTATAGATACTTATTAAACATAAAATTGAAACTTTAATTTTTATAAATCAAATAGAACTTAAAAGTTTATGAACTAAATTTATGATCAAACGCTTTAATATGTATTGTTTATTAGAGTCTACCTTTTTAAATAAATAACCTCGAGTACCGCAATTGACTAAAAACATTATTTGTTGTAGAGCTTTGAGCTCGCACACGCTCACACACAAGTTGTATCTCGAAAAGAATAGGTAAAATAAGACTATTTGTAAGATAAGACTGTTTCACCCCGTGGTCGGTAAATAAACACACCCTAGACGACATGAATCTTCTTAGAAAAGCGACGACTCAACCTAATCATTTGAAAATCATCATCAATAGGAGATTTAATAATAATTATCGGACTATTAATTACATTTGATTTTAGTTACAACTAATCAATAACTTCAGTCTTAAAATAACTTCAGTCATAAATGACTACTACAAAATAACAAGCCACCACTCAGGGACAATGAAGAATCTACTGGGCTTTCATGGGCCAAACATGTGGGCTTTTGCAGGCCCATTACATTTGCTCTTAGATTGAAGGGGTCGCCAGTCAAATCTCTGGAGCAACTTTCCATGGCATCATCCTCAACATCAGATTCTTGTTTTCTTTTTTTCTTTTTCTTCTTTTTTTATTTATGAAATTTACAATATATTACCTCCAACAGCTTCCATGTTTTTGTTGGTAATGGGTGTTGGTTCAGTTTCAACTTCAAACTTCTTTGGCTGTGGTTTCTGCTAGAGGGTTAGCTGCTGCTGCTACCTATCGACATATATTATGACATTTACAAATATTTATGATATACCAAGAAATAATAATCATTAGATGAACAATTTATCGAATATAAATACTAATAAGCTTATAGATATCTCTTCTATCCACTGATTTTTTTATCTACTTTTTATGAACGTTCTCAAAATTCAAGTTTCGAAAATAAAAGAAATAGTTTTGGGCTAAGAATTTAAATGATTTTTTTTAAGAAAAATAAAAATCATTGTAAAAAGATGGTGAAAACAGAATTGAGGTCTCGGTTTTATTGTCTGCATTGATATTTAGATTTGAAATTTGAAAGATAATAATATCTGGAGACAAAAGGAAGAATTACCTCTTCTGCGATTTTCACATCAACATTGAGCTCTGAGTTTGGTGAGCTCAAATTCTGATTTGTTTTTTCAAGTTCATGCTTGGCATCCAAGTTGAATTTTTCACCCTTTTGTTCTGAAAGGTCTTTGATGAACTCGTTTTCGACTTCGAAGGAATCAGCAGGCTTATTATCATCCTTCTCCACGGTTTTTGGGTTATTCTCATGGAACACGATGGGATCCTGTTAAAATGAATTAAAAGTCAAAATAAAACATACAAAGAACAATGCAAGTGATTTGTGTTATGTCGAGTCATGGGTGAGTTTGGAGTGGTTATCAGTAAGTTTGAAATGACTTTTACGAGAGACTCATTAAAAATATTTTAAGAAATTTTCATATTGTAATAGCTCAAGCTCATCACTAGCCGGTATTGTCATCTTTGAACTTTCCCTTCCGTACTCCCCCAAAGTTTTAAAACGCGTCGACTAGAGAGAGGTTTCCACACCCTTATAAGAAATGCTTCGTTCACCGCTCCAACCGATGTGGGATCTCACAATCCACCCCCCTTGGGGGGCCAGCGTCTTCACTGGAACACCGCCCGATGCCTGGCTCTGATACCATTTGTAACAACTCAAGCCCACCGCTAGTACATATTGTCCTCTTTAGGTTTTTCTTCTGAGATTCCCCTCAAAGTTTTAAAATGCATCCACTAGGGAGAGATTTCCAAACCCTTATAAGAAATGCTTCATTCCCCCTCAAAGTTTTAAAACGCATCCACTAGGGAGATGTTTCCACACCCTTATAAGGAATACTTCAAGTGACGTGATCCTTGTTTGATTAGATGTCATAAGTGACTTTGCAAATTTTAAGCACCTGTTTCGATGAACATTTCAAGTGCTTACGAAATGTTTTTTAATTACAAAAATAATGTTTTTAAGCACTTACAAAGCTAATCCTTGGGAGTACCTCTAGGACTTTTAGGAGAAGTATGTCATTGATTCTTCCTCTAAAAGTGCTTATTTCACTGAGAATCTCTTGTTTCAAAGCCCAACTTAAATTCATCTCGAGCCATTGTGCATACCACACGAGCATAGCAACCTACCCTTTAGGTTAAAGGTTCAAATCCAGGCCCCACCCTTTCTATTTCTAGAACCACATTTATATAGTTTGGTATTTCTTTGTTCTCCCATCAACTTTCAGATATACTTTTAAAATTTTGGGAAACATTTCAAAAAGTATTTCTAAAAATGAAAAGTAATTTTATAAGCAGAAGTGTAGTAATCATAAAACTAAAATCTAGAAATTCAGAACAACAGAGAAATTTATTATGTTCGAGACCAAACCTGCGATAAGGAAACCTTGTCCATATGGACTTGTTTTTCCATTGAAGACTCTGGAGATAATCCTGCTGTGGTATCAAGAAGTTCTCTTTCAGTGACCGAGTCTTGCTCCACTGTTGATTTCATGACATCGTTAGGCTTCTGAAATTCACTTTGCACAGCATTTACTTGATTCTGTGATGCATCAGAGACTATTTCAAGAGGCACTCCTCCATCATTAACCAAGTCGTCCTCCATAGTTGATTTCAAGGTATCTTTAGAACTCTGGAATTCAATTTCCACAGCATTTAGTTGATTCTTATTGTCTTGTTTCAACTCCAATGGTACTTCAATCTTTCTTGGCTCTACAAAAGCTTCATTAGACTTCTGAAATTCACTTTGTACATCGCTTACTTGATTTTCTGAAGCGCTAGAACACATTATGTCGTTGAAAGCAAAAGGCACTCCTCCATAAGTGACCGAGTCGTCCTCTACAGGCAATTTCAAGGAATTTTTAGAACTTTGTAATTCAGCTTCCACGGCATTTGGTTGATTCTTATTGTCTTCAATGAATTCCAATTGTTCTTCAACCTTTCTTGGCTCTACAAGATCTTCAATAGACTTCTGAAATTCACTTTGTGGATTTTCTGAAGTGTTTATGTCATTGAAAGCAAGAGGCACTCCTCCATAAGTGACCGAGTCGTCCTCTACAGGCAATTTCAAGGAATTTTTAGAACACTGTAATTCAGCTTCCATGACATTCGGTTCATTCTTATTGTCGTGAATAAACTCAAATTGTTCTTCAACCTTTCTTGGCTCTACAACATCTCCAATGCCAGTAATTTGATCTGTGTTTTTACTTCCTTCTTCTGAATGTTCATGAGCCCGGCCAAGATCTCCACTGCCAGTAATTTGATCCTTGCTTTTGATTTCTTCTTCTAGATGTTTATGAGCACAGCCTAGATCTCCATTCCCAGTAATTTGATCCATATCTTTGTTTCCTTCTTCTGAATGTTCATGGTGCAAGTGGGCTTGACATCCAGAAGAATCCTCTGAACCAACATTAAAAGAATTGCTAGAATTTCGGTCAGTCTCCTCCAAAGATCCTGTTCTATTTCCATCGTCCTCTTGTTTGACCAATATCTCCAATCCATCGTCTACCTCTTCACTGGTTTTTGCCACGTTTTCCAAGTTCACTAGAGCTTCTGGATTTATTTGGTCAGCAACGCAACTTATCGCTTCTTCATCATCATCTGTGGGAAAAGACAATTCCTGCAACAAAGTGAATCAGCAGTATGTTGTAATCATGAACGGAGACCAAGGAGCATATGTTTTATAAGTTTGTAATTTCTTTCGGAACGTATGTAAAGTAGATACACATTGCAGTTACAATTCAAACAATTTCAGTGAAATATCTGCATAAAATTCATTTGTTCCTTTTGGTTACTTTTGTTGGGTATGTCAAATTCATGGTTAGCAGACCTCAAATCAATCAAAATTGCATGAAGATAGAGACAGACCTCAAATCAATCAAAATTGCATGAAGATAGAGACTGACCTCAGGCATTTGAGGGACAACTTGAGAAGGATGATCCACCAGCTCCTCGGCCATTGGACTTTTAATAGTTTTAGGGGACGATGCTTCTTTGACACTCAATGCCTTTACTTTTTCCTCCTGTACACCCGATACAATCTCATTAAACCGCACCTCCATCAACTGACCCAAGTCATCTTGTTCACCTCCAAAACTTGCCTCCTTTTCAATCTCCCAGTCAGGGTTCAACGATTCTCCATCAGTATTGTTCCCATCCACAGTCGGAGGGGAGCCAATTTCAGAGACCTCTACTTGCATGTCAGAAGCAATGGAGTAAGTTGGAGTGTGACACACCACTTTATCTGGATAGGGAAAACGCTCCTCCATTTTGTTCTTATCAAATGCCATGGGGCTAAACTCACAGAGCGTCTCCTTTATTAATTTGCTCTTTAGTACTCTGCAGTTCAAGTTTTTGTTCACTGCACTGCTCAATGTTGACTCAGTGCTTTTTGAAACTACTCTGACATCATCACAGATCAAATCTTCGGGTTTGTCCAATGAAGATGAATGACTTGATTGGCTATTACCGTCTTGCATCAGTTCTGGTTCCATTTCAAGTTCACTCTCGGAATCTGGCGGAATCTCCTTCTCTTGATCGCTTTCAAGCTCCATTGAATTAGCATCTCTGGTTTGTGTTGAATCTTCAGTTTGAATGCTTCTGGTTTCTATATCAGTAGGGTCTTTTTCACGGCGGGGGACTTGATCGCTTTTAAATAATAGCTGTTCAATTAGCCAATCGTGCTCGCCTTTATCTGCAATCGAAACTAAAACAAACAGGAAATGTAAGGGTGGGGGCTTCTAAAAACTTGAACAATATTCGAAAGAAACAATTCATAAGTTTATACCCAACAGGAAATGTTCAAAAACCAGAATAGAACAATTCAGAGACCAAAATGAAATAACAAAAAAAAAAAAAATTCATAGAACCAAATTGTAACAAAAAAAAGTCACAGGAATCAGAATACAATTTAACTTATATTTTCTTTTCGTACAATACAACAAAAAAAAAAAAAAAAAAATCATTCGTTAATACTTATAGTTCGTAAACAGTTAGTAATGAAATAAGAAGATGCAGAAAAAACAAAAAGTGAAAGGAGAATTAATTATATTACTTGAAGGTCTTCGATATCTGGGGTGGTATCCCAGTCCCCCAATTTCTTCTGGGTAAGCGAGTCCAAAACAAAAGCTCTCGTGTCTGCAGAATGCTAATTCCTTTTGGTGGGCTGCTGTGAATTCCTGTTGAAAACTATCCGCCATAAGATTTGGCTTCTCTTCATGTGGATCATATGGAAGATCGAAAGGATTTCTGGTTGGCAACAAAATAGAAGGAGCAGAACCAGGCCATGACACGCCTTCCATCTCTCTACAACCATCTACCAAATTGAGCAGACCATTCCTTGTAGCGATAATTTTGGGAATTTGACCTGGAGGAAAAATGTCGACTGTTAGAGCAGTTTCTTCATTTTTTCGTCTGTACAACTTTCTGGCTCTTCTCCTCGCAATAAGGCTCTCCAATCTTCTGTTCCTTTCAATCTCTGAAAGCCCAAGATCCATCAAATTCTTCTGATCATCTTCTGTCCACTCCACAGCTTTATTCCTATTCTCTCGAGCCTCCTCTTCATCCTCATCCTCTGGATCTTCCGAGCTTTCATTCTTCGTCTCATCGCCACCGCTATCAGATTTATTAGCCTGGGAGCTTAAGCCATCACAAGCTACGACATCAGGTTTTACTTCTAACTCCGAGCCTAAAATCGGTTCTTCTTTATTGGAAACTTCAATATCTTCCTCAACTGACGTACAATGACCAGATTTATTATTTACAGAGTCAATAGATTGTGTTTCTTTCACCTCGATCAATGATTTCGAGTTATCGGATTCAGCCGACAGATCCGTGCTTCCTCCGGAAGCATTGATTGTAGCTTCTGGTCTCCATGCTTCACTCTTTTCTTTGAATCGTTGTCGCCGACTGGTTGCATTTCGTAAGTAGGCGCTACGATTTCTAGTAATTGTGGTCGTCGACAGTTTGGAGACCTCTATTTTTTTATCTTCTACTTTCTCAACTCGAATTGTGGACTTTCTAGAAGTCCGAAAGGCCAGGAGAATTCCAATTAAGCCAATAAATGGCGAAGTGTAAAACATCAAACTAAGAACAGACGGCAGAAAAATGTACAAGATGAAGAGACACAACAATGTACCGGCCATATAAGGACGCTTCTGTACAAATCTATGACTAACCCTAAGGGACAGATGAACAATTCTACAAACGCATAATTTGATATCTTCTGCATCGATTCCCATTTCTGTTCAATACAATAAGATCTGATCTAAGCTAAATCACAAGAGAGACCAAAGAATCTGAATAATCGATCAGAAAAGATAAGAGTCCTCGAGACAACGGAGGTCAATGACGATGCAGAAAAATGGGCGAAACTGAAAATTGGAATGATCTTCTTCGTCAAGAGAAGAACTTACGATAAAATTACGAGTTGGAAGATTGATAGAAGCATTTCCGAATCGCTGCATCTTCATTCTTCGTTCTTCATTTTTAGAAAATGTTTCGATTGGCGATGAGCAGAGAAGAGAGATCCTCAATTTCAGGGCCCTATCTTTTGAATGTTGTAAGACAAAATAGCAAACAGGTAGCCGAAGGAAGGCGCGCATTTTGATATCCTGTTTTTTCTCTTTATCCACCTTCCAATGATTAGTTTAAAATTCAGTTAAATTGTAAATTTATTCCTATAATTTATATAAATATTTTTTATTTCATTTTATAATTTTATGTTCAATTCTTTTTTTTTATCTATTTTATCTTTAAATTAAAAAAAAAAACTTTATTAGGTCTTTAAATCTTAACAAATATTAACATATCTTCTAATAAAAAGTAAATAGCATATAATTAGGCATAAATTTTAAATTTAAATTTAATATAATACTTTATTTTTTAATATATTAATCACATATGAGATAAAATTAAAATATATAAAATATATTTATAAGGTCTGATTTATCTTTATATTTTGGTTAAATCTTATAAATCATTTTGATAACGAAAGTTATGAATCAGAGTATCAAAAATTTACTATAATGTAAAAATGGGAGAATTAATTATCGATCTTTAAAACGGTGATTGACGTCTTGTCTAATTATGTGATTGACGTCTCGTTTTGATATTTAATTTTGGCTAAATTCACGCTCATTAATATAATGTGATTAAACCTCTTTAATGATGTTTTTTTTTTACCTGTACTTGAAAAAATACACGTATTTTCTCCTATTTTTTCACTTCGCCTAATACGGTAACCCAACATATCTTTCAAAATAATAATAATAAAAATAAATTCATAAATTTACGGATTGGTCTCTAAATTTTTTTTCATTAAATTTATTTTATAACTTTTTATATTTTAAATTTTATAATAATTAAGTATAAATTTTAATAAGTAACCATTTAATCCATATAATTTAAAATTTATGATGAATTATTTTTATCATGGTAAATCAATAAAATACTTAATTTTGATAGTTTTTTTCCGGATAAGAATTAATAGTTAAATTATTAATATTAAATTTATAGACAAAATTATTATATATTTAAACCTATACAAATATTAATTATTACAAACTATGAATTAAGCAAACAAAAAAAAATCGAATAAAGACGTAAATATTAGAGTACACTTTAATTGAGACCATAAAAAAATTGACGAGGGAGAAACGACATAATTTGCCAATAATATCTTCTCCCTTGATATACACGTGTCGTGCTACCATAAGTCAGAATACAATACTTCCCATGAAACGCATAGCAGAGGATAGAAACAAAACTTTTTTTTTTAATATAATTCTTTTGTTTTTATATATTTACAAGAAGCCCCCATAAAGGCGGGGCCACGGATAAGGCTACCAAGTTGAAGGCGTAAAAATGAAGCCAACGGCCTAGTATCCCTACCCAACTTCATCCGACAGTCCAGATTGTAAGTTGAATTTTTCCTTCACATTTCCCCGCCTTTTCCCTCTCTTCTCTCTCTCTCTAGAGCAGCAATTTTCATACTCGAAATTTTTGTTCCAGGTGCACTGCTCACATCCATAGATTTTTTTTTTGGATTTTTGGTTTTTGTTTGTGTAGATGATAATGGGAAAGATACTTAGTTCGATTTGGAGATTTTGATTTTGATTTCGGTTTCTGGAGGTTCGAAATGACATCGGTAGAGTCTTTAAGTCCGGTAATTCGAACCAGGTTTCATCTCGATTCGAATTGTAATCTTCGTTGTTGGAATGGATTGGGGGTTCTTCGTTATAAATCTAGGGTGTATCACCAGAATTCAAACCGTTTTGTTCCGAATTCGGTGCCCTTGCCCTCTGTAAAGTTATATAGATTAGGGCCTTCAAAAAATTCGGATAGATTTAACATTTGGGGAGGTTTCGCGGGAAAATTCGGATCTAGGAATATCAAGATATGTGCAAATGATAGGGATAGTGATTCCACAGGTGGTTCAGGGGAGAAAAGTGAAGCTAAACCAAGCGAAACTCAGGGGGTGAGTAAGAACACAACGGATTCTGGTTCTTCGTCAAACCGGAGGAAGGAGAAGCACAGAAAAGGAGGAGGTTGGTGGTGGTCTAAAGGTGGAAAATGGCGGTGGCAGCCTATAGTTCAGGCCCAAGAGATTGGAGTTTTGCTTCTACAGCTTGGAATTTTAGTTTTCGTTATGCGGTTGGTTCGCCCCGGGATTCCATTACCAGGCTCTGAGCCTAGGACAACGACGACATTCGTAAGCGTTCCATACAGTGACTTCTTAAGCAAGATCAACAGTAATAATGTACAGAAGGTGGAAGTGGATGGTGTGAACATCATGTTTAAGTTGAAGTCTGAACCAGGGACTCAGGAAAGTGAAATCATTAGTGGAAGCAAGCTGCAGGAATCAGACTCATTGATAAGAAGTGTTAATCCGACTAAAAGAATCGTTTATACGACTACCAGGCCAAGTGATATTAAAACTCCTTATGATAAGATGTTTGAAAATGCAGTGGAATTTGGGTCACCGGATAAGCGGTCGAATGGATTCTTGAACTCTGCTCTGGTGAGCTTCAATTATTGTGTTACTATATCTTTCTATTACTATTTGGGCATTTATTGTTGAGGATGGTTGGGAGGGAGTCCCACGTTGGCCAATTTAAAGGATGATCAAGAGTTTATAAGCAAGGAATACATCTCCATTGGTATGAGGTCTTTTGGGGAAGCCCAAAGCAAGCCATGAGAGCTTATGCTCAAAGTGGACAATATCATACCATTGCGGAGAGTCATGATTCCTAACATGGTATCAGAGCCATACCTTTAATTTAGCCATGTCAATAAAATCCTCAAGTGTCGAACAAAGAAATTAATAGTCTCGAAGGTTTAGTCAAGAGTGACTCTTGTGTCGAACAAAGGGTGTACTTTGTTCGAGAGCTCCAGAGAAAGGAGTCAAACCTCGATTAAGGGGAGGCTGTTCGAGGGCTACTAGACCTTAGGGGAGGCTCTATGGTGTACTTTGTTCGAAGGGAGGATTGTTGAGGATTGTTGGGAGGGAGTCCCACGTTAGCTAATTTAGAGGATGCTCATGGGTTTATAAGCAAGGAATACATCTCCATTGGTATGAGGCCTTTTGGGGCAAGCAAAGCAAAGCCATGAGAGCTTATGCTCAAAGTGGACAATATCATACCATTGTGGAAAGTCATGATTCTTAACATTTATTTCATGTTCAATGCATCTAATATTGTTAAAAAAAACAATGTCCAAATTCTAGTTCTAGCTTGATGAGAGCGGAGTGATTACTATTTCGCTAGGAGGACGAACAAATGGATTGATTGGCTTTTAAATGTCTGTTGGAGCTCTTGTTGTGTTTGTTTTAAACTTACATGTAACTAATAACTTTCATAAACGATCTATATATCTTCATAATTATACAAAAGCATGTTCTTACCATGTCATAATTAAAGAAAGGAATAGGAACATTGAAGAGCAAGAATTCGACTTTAACTTTATTCTTTTACTTCTGCTATGTTCTTGAACTATACCATTTATTTCAAAGTTTTAAAGTTGCAAAACATATACTTGTTTTGTGATTTCCAGATAGCTTTGTTCTATGTTGTAGTGCTTGCTGGGCTTCTCCATCGGTTTCCAGTAAACTTTTCACAGGTATGAGATGGCAAGCTTCTTTTTGTTGCATCTTGAGAAACGTACTCTCTTTTTTCTGATCAGGTGCCTGCTTGTATTTAGCATACAGCTGGTCAAATTAGGAACCGTAAGTCTCGGGGTTCTGGTGGGTCAAAAATCTCTGAACAAGTTGAATCAATAACTTTTGCTGATGTAGCTGGTGTTGATGAGGCTAAAGAGGAGCTTGAAGAAATCGTGGTATGTTAGACATAGATTTAGTTCTTTTCGTGTAGCAATTATGTCATTAGTACCATTGATAGTCTTTTGAAGATTTCTCATTTATTTCACTTTTGAAGATTTCTCATTTATTTGGGAAATAGTGTTTATATGGTAATAATGTAATATAAATATGCTTCACAGGAATTTTTAAGGAGTCCAGATAGGTATATTCGACTTGGTGCTCGGCCTCCTAGAGGTGTCCTTCTGGTGAGTTTTAATGGAAGAATACTCAGGACTATCAAGGGTCCAACTGGAAGAACTGTGTGTATGCGTAATCCATTTTTACATTAAAATTTCAGATTTTTTACCTTTTCTTTTCAATGAAGTTATTATATTATAAGTTATACCCATTGTTGGTTGGTCCAATGGTCTAAAATGCAACTATAAATCCATTTCTTTTAGGTATGGGTTCAAACTATGGAAGCAACCTAATTAGGAAGTCAAATTTCTTACAAGTTGTTTATTTGGGAGTTGTATATTTAGGTGGTTATCTCTTGAGATTGTTCAATATGCATGTAAGCTAGGTTAGCTAGTATAGGCCTTTAAAATTATAAAATAAAAGAATAAATCAAGTTGTTTGGTTAATGTGCAAATTGAATATTGCAGTTTCTCTTGCAAGTTTGATAATAAAACTCGGTAACGTAGAAGTTTTCGTTGGAGTTTTTTTGTTGACATTTGAAGTGATTTTTGAGTTGCCCATCGGTCGTGCGATTCATTATTTCTACTCTAGAATTTTATGAAGGTTTGGCTTTGACATTTATACTCATTTTTTCTTTTACAAATTGGACCAAAGAAGTCAACTTATAGTTAGCACTCTATGCATTTCTATAACATTATGCATTGTTGATGTTTCATATGCCCTCATTGTTGATGTTTTTTACCCAAATTAAACAGAAATTCTTCCTCTGTTTGAAAAAGGTTGACGCTTTTTAGAAGTTCATATATGTTTTATCTAAATATCCATTTCATGGTTGGGGTCCAAGTCCATGTATTTGTAACACTATCTACACACTTGCATGTACTTATTTATGGCATTCATAATATCCTTTAGCTTTTAAACCCAATAAGGTGAAATTTGGTGGGAAGTATTTGACTAATCAAAATCCCTGTTGAGCTCTTCTACACAGAATTATCGAGCCGTTCAATTTTCATTCCCCTACTGGTCTTCTTCTCCTATCGATATGTCAGTCGTATTAGAATAGAATGATTTGCTAGTTGGGCTAGGTGTCTATTCGTCTGTATATGAGTATATTACAGCTTATATTCATGTTTAATGGTATATTTGGAAACGATTATATGGGCTAGATGTTGCAGACTGGTAAACACCATCCCTGCTGGTGGATTGCTTCCCTACATTCCTCTGCGAATTTAGAGGGGTTCTGGTGTATGAAATTTTTTTTTTTTTTTATTGTACAGGTGGGTCTTCCGGGGACAGGTAAGACTCTTTTGGCAAAGGCAGTCGCTGGCGAAGCTGAAGTACCCTTTATAAGTTGTTCTGCTAGTGAATTTGTAGAACTATATGTTGGCATGGGTGCCTCTCGTGTGAGAGATCTCTTTGCACGAGCGAAGAAAGAGGCACCATCAATCATCTTTATTGATGAGGTTAGAACACAATGATAGTAACTATTGAAAAGCTAGTGGAATCTTTAAAATTCTTAATGTCGAACCCCCATCTTGTAGATCGATGCTGTAGCAAAAAGTCGTGATGGTAAATTCCGTATTGTCAGTAATGACGAGAGGGAGCAGACCTTGAATCAGTTGCTTACTGTAGGTTTCCATGCGTGAGTCTTCAGCTTCCAATATATATTATGTTAGCTAATTAGCAATAAGTTCAATGATTTTTAAATTGCTTCGCAGGAGATGGATGGGTTTGACAGCAACGCTGCTGTAATTGTTCTTGGTGCTACCAATCGATCAGATATTTTAGACCCTGCTCTTCGCCGACCTGGAAGATTTGATCGTGTTGTTATGGTTTGTGACCTTTATTACGGTTCTGCTACTTGCCCAAGTTGAATGATGATAAAGTTAATCTAAGCTTTGTCTTCTTTTTTTTGTTTGTTTTTGGTCGTCTCCACTATTTGTTTAACATTCTAGGTGGAAACACCCGACAGAACTGGAAGGGAAGCAATTTTGAAAGTACATGTTACCAAGAAAGATCTCCCCCTTGCGGATGATGTCAACCTCTTTGATATTGCTTCTATGACCACAGGCTTTACAGGGTATTTTGTATTCTGTTTCCATCATTTTATGAGACGTGTTTCTAGTTCTTGAATCTTAGTTCTTTGTGGTCTGATGGGATGATTTAAATTGGACTGGATGCAGGGCAGATCTTGCAAACCTGGTTAATGAAGCTGCTCTTTTGGCTGGAAGACAAAGCAAAAATGTTGTGGAAAAAGAAGATTTTATTCAAGCAGTGGAGAGATCGATAGCTGTAAATCTCTCTTCCTCTCACACACACGCCATACAAACACACACTCACAGGCACCTGCCCCAAAAGAAAAACAAGGAAAGGAATCCCTTAAAGAAGGGCAATGGTAGCAATCTCGGAGATAATCAACTTTTTAAAGACAATAACTGTAGAGCTAATTAGCTGATTTTTTTTTGCAAATTTGCAATTCTGCGCAGCATCTTTTTTGAAGGGACTGAGTCGCGGACTAAAAAGGGACTGAGCCTTTGGATCCTACCTTTTATTGGTCTCACTCTATTTTCATTACGAAGATATATCACGTCAGGATCCATACGTCTTACCAAAAAATCCTTTCTTCTTCCAACTTTTTGATCTTCCCATTCATTACCCACGGGTCTCCTTCCTTTTCCTTTTAGGGCCTACCCGAGAGAGAATTTCAGTGTTTCTTGGTATCCAGTTTATTTCGAACATCTCATTTTTTCAGTAAATTCTCTATTTTATAGATGGACGGAGTAATAATATCAGTCTGATGAGTTGATATGATTGACTAAAAGAGAATTCGGGGAGGGATCCTCTTGATTGAAGGACGCAGTGCCTTGTTTGCATTTGGATGGGATTTTTAATTTGGATATTTTAAAAGAAACTGAAGGAAATTGTTTGTTGCAGGGCATAGAGAAGAAGACTGCCAAATTGCAAGGAAGTGAGAAGACTGTAGTTGCACGACATGAGGCTGGTCATGCAGTTGTAGGCACAGCTGTTGCAAATCTTATACCTGGTCAGCCACGTGTGGAGGTAAAAATAGAAATATTCTGGTGCACGACATGATGTTCGTTTTCTAGCTCTAGTGCAGATTAACCTTGAATTTGTCTATCTTACTACTGAAGATTCTTTTAAGATGTTGTCTTTCCTGAGTGTTTTTTTGCCATCAAATTCAAGATATATTTGATCATTAGTGCTAATTTTGGATTGTCTTGCTAGTAGGAAAACTTGGCTCTAGACCAAGCAATTCCTGCTATTTTGACTAATTGATTTGACTTGTTCCTTATGTGGAAGTGGTGTTATTGATTTGTTTGGTACTAACGCTCTACTCTCACTTTAGTAGTTTATGAGGTTGATTATATTGTGAATGTTGTGCGAGCATGAAATATTAAATCATTTCGTGGATTTTTTAAATCAGAAATTGAGCATACTACCAAGGTCAGGCGGGGCACTTGGGTTTACCTATATTCCTCCAACAAATGAAGATAGATATTTGCTCTTCATTGATGAGTTGCGTGGCCGTTTGGTTACGCTTTTGGGAGGACGTGCAGCAGAAGAAGTAGCCTTTTCTGGTCGTATTTCAACAGGCGCACTCGACGATATCAAACGAGCAACTGACATGGCATACAAAGCAGTGGCTGAGTATGGTCTGAACCAAACAATAGGCCCTGTGTCCATGGCAACGCTTGCTGGTGGTGGGATAGATGAGTCTGGAGGAGCTGCTCCTTGGGGAAGGGATCAGGTTCTTATTTTTATACAATTTCTTTCTTATATTTAATTCATTGTATATGTTTCTATGTTGTCCATATTAATTATAATATATGTAGCAGGGACATCTTGTTGATCTTGTTCAAAGAGAGGTTAAAGCATTGCTACAATCTGCTCTCGAGATCGCGCTTTCAGTCGTGCGTGCAAACCCAGCTGTCTTGGAAGGGCTGGGCGCCCATTTAGAAGGTTATCTATCCTCTATCCTTGGAATGAGAATATTGCCCAAGTGTCCTGATTTCCTTTTTTGTTTCGGTTTTTCGTGAATTTTGATAGAGATAGAAACAAAAGGATGGTCTAGGTAGCAACTTGAACTAGAAACAAAGATGATCATTTGTCGTCCCTCGTTCGATATAAAAAGATAGTCAAAGAAATCCTTATCTATCTCGAAACTAGAGATGAAGATTTCATATTCGTTTCTGATTTATGTTTTCTCATCTAGAAAAAGAAAAAGTAGAAGGTGAAGAACTGCAAGAGTGGTTGAGAATGGTTGTTGCACCAAAGGAACTGACAATCTTCGTAAGAGGCAATCAAGAATCTCTTCTCCCAGTACAGTCAGTGAACTCAGCCCCAGCTTCATAGCCCCACCAAAGGAATTGACAATTTTGGCGCATTCTTTATAAGAAAGATAGCTGCTGGTTGGATACACAACGTCGGCTGCTACTGCCAAAGGCACCTCATTTTGATATCAACTGTGAATGTTCTCAATCAGGTATGCATTGGCCACAGTTTTAAGAGTATCCAGCTTCATATTTGTAATTTATTACCCAGCTGAACACACACACTATTAGTGTACTGTAAATATATAGCGTTTCCAGAAGTTACAAGTGTATGAAGTCATCTGGGTCATTTTACTTCCACACTGAAAGGCTATCAGCCATTCATCGTTCAATAAGCGTTTCTGCATTTTCTATATTCATAGCCTAGCGAAGGTAGAAATGCATGAAGTCTTGTTGGTCATGTTACTTCAACTCCCATACTACTAGCCATTCATTATCCATCAGGAATTTGTGCATTTTCAATATTGACTTCTTTTGATCATAAACTGTCTTCGGTTCTCTTTTTCCTTTTAAGTTTTCGGGCTTTGTTTCAATAATACTCTTAAATTTTTAAAAAGTTTCATTAGTATCCCTAAAACGACCATAAATAATCTATGAGATGTTGATATGATAGACGATTTTCATCCATATATTAATGGTAAGATTCTTTTATTTTTATTTTAGAAAGGTAAATAGTGATAGATGTTTGTTAAAAATTTTATGGATATTTTTTAAATATAGTATTAACATGAATTTATTTCTGAATTTAAAAAAATGTTGAATGATATTAATAAAACTTTTTAAAGTTGAATAGTATTTTAAATACTATTAAAAGTTTATGCGTATTTTTAAATAAGGTAAAAACAGCTTTCATCGAATTGTAAAGATATGTCGTAAAATTTAAAGGTATTATTGAAACTTTTAAAAATTTATGGGTATTTTTCGGATAATATATGGGTCATTTTAATGGCATCATTCAACAGGTATTTTCTAGACTTCTGTTGATCATGACCTGCAGCTATCTCTTCCACATAAATGTGAGGGTGGTGATATTATGGAAGCTTAGCTAATATCAATGTTGCTGTCTCAGAAAAAATAAACAGCTTTTGAGGGACCATAATGCAAAAATTCACCATGAATTGATTAAAATTTCAATGGGAAACAAAATTCCCGAGATTCCAACAACGTTTGTTCTTTATACGACTTAATCAATTATTACTTTCGTTCCATTTGCATGGCTGGAAGAATTGTCTACTACATTAGGCTTCTTAAGTCTCGTTTGATAATGTGAGATCCCACATCGGTTGAATAAGGAAATGAAGAATTCCAAGTGTTAAAAACCTCTTCCTTCCTGACAGACACATTTTAAAATCTTGAGACTAACGACGATACGTAACGGGTCAAACTAAACAATATCTGCTAGCAGTGAGCTTGAACGGTTACAAATGATATTAGAGCCAGACACCGGACTAAATGTCAGCGTTCTCACTGATCCCCAAAGAAAATCAAATATTAAATTATCATACTCTAAATTTGTTCTACCAAAGGAAAAAAAAAATATAGTTTTTCAATTTTAGAGACCAAAAATTAATTCTATCAATATTCAAAAGAGTGAAATTAATATAATTAAAAAAAAAAAAGTTGTTCATTAACTAAGAAATATAAAATACAAAATTCCAAATAGAAAAATAATATAAAATATTAGTTTTATTTATTTATTTAAATTTATGTCTAATAAATTTCAAATATATTAAACGTTTTTAATAATTAATGAATTTGTTAGATAGAAATTAAATTAAATTTATTTTTACTTAGAATAGGACCAAAAATTGTTATTATGTTAAAAAAATTAACAGCACAAAATTATAATTTCAAAGATTTATTAGTCAATCTATTTATGATTTTAGTGAATTTATTAAACAAACTTTTTTAAAAATTCAGAGAATCCATTTAGTCCACAATTAAAAAAATTATAAAAAAGAGTCAACAGTTTAATTTTTTAGTTTGAATATTCTATATAATATAGGAAAAATGTAATTAAGAGTAATAAAAAAAAAAGAAAAAAAAAAGATATTTGTGGCATTATTATTATTATTATTATTATTATTATTATTTTAGATTTTTCTGATAGAGATGTGTTTGGATATTAAAGTAAAAAAAGAAAGAAGAGATATTTCGATTGTCAGAGTGTCAGAAATATCTAAACCCGGAGCTTATGCCACGTCGGCATCACTTTCATTACCTTTTCTGGAGTACGAATTGAACACTCATCCTTCCCTCTGCTCCCATATATATAATCCCAACTCTCTCCCAGTCTCTGTATTATCTTCGGTCTCTGCTTAAAGCCGCGTGTTTAACAGATAAGACTCAACTCTCAAGCTTTCCTCGGTAGGTTCATCCAAAAACCCTACATCTTTTCCATTTGGCCTTCTTAATTTTCATATTTCTATGGCTTAATTCATTGGAAGTACATTGTATGCACCGCTTTGTGTTTCGAATCGATATTCTGTTATCATTCTTGAGTTTTCTTCGATCAGATTGCTTTGTTATTGTCTTTGAACTGCTGTTTTCGTTTGATGATTTTATTTCCGCTCGAGTTTTCGTTGTTCCGCCTTAATGATGGAGTTGTGTTTTTGATCGGCGATTGAACTGAATGTTCTGTATCATTTAAAGATTTTGTTATTTTCTGAGCGTTTCGTGTAGTATCTGCTTTCATCGGCGTTGCTTTTTCTTCCACCTGTTACTTGAATGTTAGATTGACCTGTTCATTGAACTGGATTCTCGTCATGCTTTTTGTTTTTCTCATTTCGTTGCTTCTTGTAGCTTAAGATTTTCTATGATTGATCAACTGGATTCTACTGGAAATCTTGGATTGAAACGTTCATTGAGCTGTATGTAGATGATGCTTTTTGTACTTTCGTAGCTCGTTCTGCTTCATGGAGTCTGATTTTGAACGATATATTAAGATATTTAAGATGTTTTGTTTTTTCTTTCTTGTTTTGGTCTGATGGAGTCTGATTTTGAACAACATATTATGATATTTATGAAGCTCTTTGTGTCAAATTCTGACAATCATTTTTAAAGATCAAGAAACTTTTTTCTTTTCCTTCAACCTAGATCAAAGATGGCGTCAGTTCATGCTACCATAACACCAGCTGTTGGTAAGAGTGGGAACCATTCTTACCCTACGAAATCACTAAATACTGCCTTCTTGCCTGGGTTTGACGTGGTTGGACGTGTTTCTGGTGCATGCAAGAACTCATACCCTTCATCTATTACCTTAACTCCTAGAGCCACTTTAACCTCTGAACCCATGGAAAACAGTACAGTGAAAGCCAAAAACAATAAACATACAGTTGATCCTTCATCTCCCGACTTTCTGCCGCTTCCTTCATTTGAACAATGTTTCCCAAAAAGCACAAAAGAACACAAGTGAGTGAATTCATTGGAGTATCATAGTTTTTGTAATTGTTGCAAAACTAAATAGATGAATATCTTACATTTGACAATTATTGATGCATAATTTGTTATGCAGGGAAGTTGTTCACGAAGAAACTGGGCATGTGCTCAAAGTACCCTTTCGTCGGGTTCATCTATCTGGTGATGAACCAAACTTTGACAATTATGACACTAGTGGTCCTCAAAACATCAGCCCGCGTACTGGTAAGATGATCAGCATTTGACAGTTCCTTGAAAAGACTCATTTTTGCTATTTTGTGTTGTAGCACATGTTGGGTTTGTTTGTCATTTCTTAATTCTTCATGAACGTATATTTTTTTACTCAAAATATAAATTTTGTGTAAACTTTTTGGAGTCGGACTTTGTAGCTATAATTTATTTATTTACTTTTATGTAGTGAACGGAGTTCTTCTATTTGGATAGACATGTCTGTTATTTTAAGTCTGTTGCATAAGAGTTCTATTTTTTCCCTAAACATCAGATGCCAACTAGTGCTATCTGGCTCCATAGAGACATAAATGGTGGCAAGTACTATTGCCTTCTATGAGGGAAACTAAGTCCTTCGATATTTCGTTACTTTTTTTTTTGTAATCCAATTTCTATACATGTTGCTTTCTGACTTTTTTTTTTTTTTTGGCTATGCTGGTATACTTGTTACCTATGTCTTCCGATTTACATTGTTTCTGACAATCAGTAATGTTATATAGGATTGCCTAAACTTCGGAAGGACTGGGTCGATAGGAGGGACAAATTAGGTGCACCAAGATACACACAGATGTATTATGCCAAGCAAGGAATCATTACTGAGGAAATGTTGTTTTGTGCCACTCGTGAGAAGCTGGATCCGGAGTTTGTGAGGTCAGAGGTTGCTCGCGGGCGGGCAATCATCCCTTCCAACAAGAAACATTTGGAGTTGGAGCCCATGATTGTGGGTAGAAAATTCTTGGTGAAAGTAAATGCAAATATTGGAAACTCTGCTGTTGCAAGTTCTATTGAAGAAGAAGTTTATAAAGTCCAATGGGCGACCATGTGGGGAGCTGATACTGTCATGGACCTCTCTACCGGTCGTCACATACATGAAACTCGTGAGTGGATATTGCGTAACTCAGCCGTACCAGTAGGAACCGTTCCCGTATATCAGGCACTTGAAAAAGTGAATGGAATAGCTGAAAACCTCACGTGGGAGATTTTCAGGGAAACACTGATTGAACAAGCTGAGCAGGGTGTAGACTATTTTACTATTCATGCCGGGGTCTTACTTCGATACATCCCTCTAACAGCAAAAAGAATGACAGGAATTGTATCACGTGGTGGATCTATTCATGCAAAGTGGTGTTTGGCCCATCATAAAGAAAACTTTGCTTACGAACACTGGGACGACATACTTGACATCTGTAATCAGTACGATATATCTCTATCGATTGGTGACGGGCTGAGACCTGGTTCAATTTATGATGCCAACGACACTGCTCAATTTGCAGAGCTCTTAACTCAGGGCGAACTGACTCGTAGAGCATGGGAAAAAGATGTGCAGGTTGTGAATAATCTTCTCTCTTGCTTACATACATACATATGCTCACAATCACACCTATGTTATTCTTATGCATTAAAGAGGAAACCTATTTACTCCTAGTTATATGCATTTGAAAGAACATCTCATAGTTATAACTTCTGTTTAGAACCACGCAAGGCTGCATGTTCAAACATTTGGTGCTAATTGTCATGAATTTAGGAAACTCTCAAAAGCAATTATTTGTTGAGGATTATTGAAAGGAGGAGTCCACGTCAGCTAATTAAGAGGTTAATCATGAGTTTATAAGTAAGGAATACATCTCCATTGGTATAAGGCCTTTTGGGGAAGCTAGATGCAAAGCCATAAGAGCTTATGCTCAAAGTTGACAATATTATACCTTTGTAGAGGGTCGTGATTCTTAACAAGGTATCAGAGCTATGCCCTTAACTTAGCCATATCAATAAAATCCTCAAATGTTGAACAAAGAAGTTGGAACCCTCGAAAGTGTGGTCAAAAGTTGACTCAAGTGTCGAATAAAGGGTGTACTTTGTTCGAGGGCTCCATAGAAAGGAGTCGAGCCTCGATTAAGGGGAAGCTGTTCGAGGGCTACATAGGCCTCAAAGGAGGTTCTATGGTGTACTTTGTTCGAGGGGGAGTTGTTGAGGATTCTTGAAAGGAGGAGTCCCACATCGACTAATTAAGAGGTAGATCATAGGTTTATAAGTAAAGAATACATCTCCATTGGTATGAGGCCTTTTGGATAAGCCAAAAACAAAGTCATGAGAGCTTGTGCTCAAAATGGACAATATCATACTATTGTGGAAAGTCGTGATTGCTGACATTATTATCTGCTATTTTCATTTTAGGTACTAGGAAATGATGTATCTTCCGTGTTACTAACTAGTGGTTGCATATTTGAGTTTCAGATAATGAATGAAGGACCTGGACACGTTCCGATGCATAAGATCCCTGAAAACATGCAAAAACAGCTCGAGTGGTGTAATGAAGCTCCGTTCTACACTCTCGGTCCTTTAACTACGGATGTAGCTCCTGGCTATGACCACATTACCTCTGCCATTGGTGCTGCCAATATTGGGGCTCTTGGCACGGCTCTTCTCTGTTATGTTACACCGAAAGAGCACCTAGGATTGCCAAATCGTGATGATGTGAAGGCTGGAGTAATAGCATATAAGATAGCTGCTCATGCAGCTGATCTAGCCAAAGGTCACCCACATGCTCAATCATGGGATGATGCACTGAGCAAGGCGAGATTCGAGTTCCGATGGATGGATCAATTTGCTTTGTCATTGGACCCTATGACTGCCATGTCCTTCCATGATGAAACCTTGCCATCAGAAGGTGCCAAGGTGGCTCACTTCTGTTCCATGTGTGGACCTAAGTTCTGCTCCATGAAGATAACCGAGGATGTGCGGAAGTATGCTGAAGAACACGGGTACGGGAGTGCAGAGGAAGCTCTGAAGCAAGGGATGGATGCTATGAGTGCTGAGTTCTTGGCTGCAAAGAAAACCGTTAGTGGTGAACAACATGGTGAAACTGGTGGAGAAATCTACTTGCCTGCAAGCTACATGGACTCCCTGAAGAGGTGAAGGTTAGTAATCACTAAACTTTTGGCCTTTTGATTTTACTCCTTGGTTGAAAGGATTTGGTACCACGCGTTCTCATATTGGTTCTTTAAGGGTGAGCTTTCACATCGGTTGAAGAGGGGAACGAAACATTCCTTATAAGGGGTGGAAACCTATTCGTAGCAAACGTGTTTTAAAACCATGAGGCTTCCAGCAATACATAATAGGCCATAGCGAACAATATATTCTAGCAGTGGGCTTGACTGTTACAAATGGTATCAGAGTCGGTCACTGGGCGGTGTGCCAGCAAGGACGCTAGCTCCCAAGGGGGGGTGAATTGTGAGATCTTACATCGGTTGGAGAGGGGATGAAGCATTCCTTATAAGGGCGTGGAAACCTCTTCCTAGCAGACACGTTTTAAAACCGTGAGGCTGACGATGATACGTAACAGGTCAAAGCAAACAATATCATCTAGCGGTGGGGTTGAGCTCTTACAAAGAGACTCATATATATGAATGAGTTAATTCCTTTTGTTGGTTCTTACGGTATACTAATATGCAGGACTGCTCACGAAGAAGAGGGTTGGAAGTGCAGGAGACTCGGCATCGATGATTGGATGACCAAAACTGAAATTAAATACTCGCTCGAGTCTCCAGCTTCAGGCCATGGAAGAGTACAAAGTTTAGCTTGTTCATTCCCTTTCACAGGCTGTATTTAAGTTCGTCTGCTTTGTTTCTCTATCTATTGGAACTAAGAAAAAGTTGTTACTTTGCTTTATGTTTTGACCTTGTCCTTTTCATCATATTAACTTAAGAAATGCACCGGGGGTGCCTCGACCAAGTGTAGCTCCTCGTCCGGGGCTAACTGGTCAGGCTGAGATAGTCCCTTTGAACCTGAACAGGATAATGCCTGCGTAGGGAGCGTGCTTTTCTGTTTTTTGTTTGTGTTTGCATACAGAAACAACGCCTCTACGCTGCTCGTGACTATTGTTTTGGTCGACGATCCATCGAGCGTACATTCATATTGGCCTTCACTTAACCTGATCAAAACCGTAATTAATTTTTATACACCAATGATAGAAAATTATTGTTACTATTTATTTTATCTCAAGGTATATCATTAAAACCATAATTAATTTTTATACACCAATTATATGATCACTTAAATAATATCATGTCACATTTGTATTTCGGTTTTTACATATTAGTTGTCGTATGATTTCCATCTCTAAGAAATGAAACATCTAAGATTAATATTTAACATTTCATTATTTAAAAAATGGTTCCATTTAAAAATTCAT
Organism: Cucurbita moschata; assembly: GCF_002738365.1. NCBI lineage: Eukaryota > Viridiplantae > Streptophyta > Magnoliopsida > Cucurbitales > Cucurbitaceae > Cucurbita > Cucurbita moschata. The sequence continues at coordinate 419,154 of NW_019268547.1, read as the reverse complement.
CTAATATTTTAACAAAGTTTCTAAACTGAACCAATAAAGACAGAAATGATGTCTTTTTTAAGAAGTTTCCCAATTTAGCTAGAACTTTTGTTGAGTCAAATCAATTGGTAGAGTCCATTTTTGTTTTTTTATGTAATTTCTATTTTACAGTTTCATCTTTTTTTTTTTTTTTTACAGTTTACTGTTTTTATTATGTTGTTTTTGGGCAAATGCATTGGAAGAGGAAACCCTAATTTCCCATGGCAGTTGGACCAAATCTAACCACCCAAAACCCTCTTTCTTTGTAATTAACCTTAAGCTTTTCTAGGTGTATCCATTGCCTTTTTTTAGTAGGTGGAAGAACATTTTGTTCACTTCTTCTCTAAAAACCTTACATCATTGCCCTACTTCATAAATTACTCGTGCCTATTTATGAATTTAACGGGCCCATGTCGTTGATCCATGTTCTACTAGCGGTAAGGGCAATTTCAAATATGTATATATATACACGCATCGTTTCATAAACACTAAAATAATTTATAAAATGACTTTCTCATAGGAATATACATGCTTTACAATAACTATAGGATATAAATTCAAGATACTTTTATAGTTTCTCTTTCATACATTTAACAGTGTAAAACTATCCGTCACATAATAAATAATTATTTTTAAAGAATTTCTAATTTGTCATACACTTATTTATGTTTGTACTGTGTAAACCCTAAACCCGACCCCAAATATTCTTGAACTAAAAGAAAATTTATTTAAAAAAAAAAAAACAAACTTGCTTATGAGTACTAAAGAAAATAATACTAATGGATGAGTTTCCGTGTGCATGTCAATATTATTACCAATTCCAAAACCTTTTCTTTTTCAATTTTCCCAACAACTCTTCCTAAACTTTTTTCCCCAATTTTTTTTTCACTTTATAAATCCACTATTTTTCCCTCTTCCCTCACTAATTCCTTGCTCCTTCGCATCAATGGCCAACGACGTCGTTTTCCCCTTCCCCACTTTTTTTCTCTCTCTCTTTCTCACCTATTTGATTTGGTTTTATTTCCTCGCCCGTAAGCTCACCGGTCCAAGAGTATGGCCGGTCATCGGCAGTCTACCGGCTCTTTTCTCGAACCGGCAGAGACTCCATGACTGGATGGCCGGGAACCTCCGCGACACAGGCGCCGCTGCCACGTACCAAACCTGCACAGTGGCGGTTCCATTCATTGCTAAAAAGCAAGGATTTTACACTGTCACGTGCCACCCGAGAAACATCGAGCACGTGCTGCGAACCCGGTTCGAAAATTACCCTAAAGGACCGGACTGGCAAGCGGCTTTTCACGATTTACTGGGACAGGGGATTTTCAACAGCGACGGCGAAATTTGGCTGATTCAGCGGAAAACGGCGGCGCTGGAGTTCACGACGAGGACGCTCCGGCAGGCGATGGATCGGTGGGTTAATCGGACGATAAGGACGCGACTGTGGTGCATTTTGGACAAGGCGGCGGAGTATAAGACGGCGGTGGATTTGCAGGATTTGTTGCTCCGGTTGACTTTTGATAATATTTGTGGGCTGACTTTTGGGAAAGATCCTGAAACTCTGTCGCCGGAATTGCCTACAAACTCCTTCGCTTTGGCCTTTGACACCGCCACTGAGGCCACTCTCCAGCGCCTTCTTTACCCTGGTCTTATATGGAGGTTCGAGAAGCTTCTGGGGATTGGAATGGAAAGAAGGTTGAAGAAGTGTCTGAAAGTGGTAGAAGAATACATAAACGACGCCGTTGCAGCCCGTAAAGAATCTCCCTCAGACGACTTATTATCACGCTTCATGAAGAAGCGCGACGACGACCGCTTCTCCGCCACCGTGCTCCACCGCATCGCATTAAACTTCGTCCTCGCCGGTCGGGACACCTCCTCCGTCGCTCTCACCTGGTTCTTTTGGCTCGTAATGAACCACCCACACGTAGAGGAAAAAATCCTCACCGAAATCTCAACGGTCCTCCGTCAAACACGTGGCGACGATATGCGCCGTTGGATCGAAGAGCCGTTGGTGTTCGACGAGGCCGACAAATTGGTGTACTTAAAAGCCGCATTGGCTGAAACGCTTCGTCTATACCCGTCCGTACCACAGGATTTCAAATATGTCGTGGCTGATGACGTGTTGCCAGATGGCACTTTTGTGCCGGCCGGTTCGACTGTGACGTATTCGATTTATTCGGTCGGGAGAATGAACAGCATTTGGGGGGAGGATTGTGAGGAATTTAAACCGGACCGGTGGTTATCGCCGGCTGGAGACCGGTTCGAGGGGCAGAAGGATGTGTATAAGTTTGTGGCGTTTAATGCTGGACCGAGGACTTGTTTGGGGAAGGATTTGGCTTATTTGCAGATGAAGTCCGTCGCCTCTGCCGTACTTCTCCGGTACCGGCTGGCGCCAGTTCCCGGTCACCGGGTGGAACAAAAGATGTCTCTCACTCTTTTTATGAAGAATGGGCTTCGTGTTTATTTGCATCCCCGCCGGCTCGGCTAGGAGAGGGGTGTTTTCGTCATTTCGATATTTGAATTTGTCTGTTTTTCTGAATTATATTTGCTTTTGACAGTGCACGGTAAAAAAAAATCGGTTCAGTTCTTTTTAATACTGCACAGGGTAAATTCGTCATTTCTTTCGTAATCATGAGGATATAATTGTCAATGTGTTCGTCCTTCTTTTTTTTTTTTTTTTTTTTATATATATATACGTAAATTGTTGGTGGTTAAATTGGGGAGTGCAAGTGTTTGAAATTGTTGTATTTGGTGAATTGGTGGATCTTCCATACATAAATTTACATTAAAGCCAAATTATATTATGTGGACGAAAATCCATTGTTTCTTTTTAATTTTATGTATTTCTAAATTAATTATTTATGTATTATTTTTATTTATACTTTCACTTCTTTGCACTGTAATTCTAAATGAATTGGTTAAAGAAATGAACGAAAAATTTAAGGCTAAATTAATAAAAATATCTTCAAATTTTACCGTTAATTTTTTTTAATAATATTTTTAAACTTAAAAAAAATCAATATCATTATAATTAGTTTTGGATGCTAAAACAGTTAACACTTGGTTTCAAAAATATCTTTGAATTTTCAAATGTTTGGACTTTCAATAATATCTTTGCACTCTTTTAGACACTTCAAAATCACCTTTAAACTATTTTAAAAAGTACATTTGTGGTTAGTACCTCATTTTAAAAATACTCATAAACTTTCAAAAATAATATATGAAGTTTAAATATGAAGTTCAAAAACAATTTTCGTCCATATATTGATGGATTTTTTTTTTTTTACAATGATAATAGGTGTTAATGCTATTCTTTAAATGGGGTATTTTTGAACTTTTTTAACAAAGTAAAAGGGTATTAATGAATTTTTTTTTTAAGTTCAAAGAGTGTTTAAACAAATTATCATTAAACTCAATCAAAACTAATTTTTTTTTTAGATTTTTTTTTTGTTGAAAGTTTAAAAATATTATTTTTTAGATTTTTTTTGTTAAAAGTTTAAAAATATTATTGAAACTTTTGAAAATTTAGGGTATAAGAGTGTCTCAAAGTTTTTTTTTTTTTTTTT